>NW_021703772.1:81209819-81328277 GCF_005190385.1 Monodon monoceros | reverse complement strand
GTGGCCTCTCCCTTTGCGGAGCACAGGCTCCAGACGCGCAGGCCCAGTGGCCATGGCTCATCGGCCCAGCCGCTCCGCGGCATGTGGGATCTTCCCGGACCGGGGCACGAACCTGTGTCCCCTGCATCGGCAGGCGGACCCTCAACCACTGCGCCACCAGGGAAGCCCTGTGATTTTCAATCTAGAGCATGGGTGCTAATTTTTATTATTTTCAGTAGCCTGCTTCAACTGCCCAATTTTAGGTAAGAAGAAATCCAGATTCTGATAGAACTAGAGTTGAAACTGAGGACTTCTGACTCTTTGTCCTGTCTTTTCTGCCTCTTCAATGTTACAAGTGAAGGTTCTTAAAATCAAAACTAAACAAACTCTGGCAGTTAAGATTTATAGTCTAGAGTCTTTTGCTTTCCATAATGTCCAGTTGGGGTGTTTTTTTTTTTTTTCTTTTTTAGTAGTGCATTGCCTTAACCATTCGGCCACCTCGTCCCATTCGTTTTCTTTTTTAAAGTAACATATAGGTCAGAGGACTTGTGCTTCAATGAGTAACAGCCAATTCAGTTGTTCTGGTCGTATTTATAGGACGTATTAAACATAATTATTTGTTCTCTATATATTCTGCCTTGATAAACAGTTATAAGAAGCAGTAAAATATAAATTTCATGAATGTGTCACTTGAGTTGTGTTTCAATTTAACTTCCATTATCAAAATATTCTAATTAGTTCCCTTTATAAGTATATTCTTTTTAATCACATAACTTGTTAAAAAACAACAACAAAAACCTTGGTTTATGGGTTTATAGTTGTTGCTTGGCATTTCTAGATCATCCACAGTATGTCCTCTTCCTGCTTGGTTGGCAGAATAATTTGACTTCACTTTATGGGCTTCATGGATCCACTGCCCCCATCTCCCTATCCCCACACCCCTGCCATAAGATGAAGGACTGTCTCCGTGTAGCTATTGGACTATTATTAGACTTCGTTTATGTAGTCATAAACTCAGTTTTGAGTTACATTTTGATAATACCTAGGTGAGGTGGTCTAGGTGTCCTTTGGCACTGGAGCACTCTATCATTGCTGGCCATATCATTCTCTTAGTTCTTCTCTTTTGGACACAAAAGCATACTTCTTTTCTTTCCTTTCCTATGTTCATTGTATTTGCCTAAGGTCTGCCAGTTGGCATCCTCTTATGACTCAGTGTCTCTGGTGCTCCTCATGGCACTTGGTCTAGGTCAGATACTTTAGAGTTACCTAGAATCTAAACAACCAGAAAGATCAGGTAATTGGTATTCTGCTACCTCCCCAGGAGTGTTGTATAATGATAGCTGATGATTTTAATAATATCTACCATTTTTTGAACACTTGTTGAGCTGCAGGTACTGTGCTAAGAACTTTACATATATTATTCCATTTAATCCTCTTTCAAATCAACTTTTTGAGGTATAATCTGTATAAAATAAAACAGACCCATTTAAAGCATAGGGTTTAAAGAGTTCTGACAAATGTGTACACTCATGGAAATATCATCACAATCAAGATATAGGAACATATCAAATACCCTAAAAGTTCCCTTTTGCTTCTTTGCAAGTCTGTCCCTCCAGTAGTTCTAAGCCTTCTTTCACTACAGATTAGTTTTGTCTTTTTTAGAATTTCATATAAATGGAATCATACATACTTTTTTATGTCTGGCTTCTTTTGCTTAGTGTGATGCATTAAAGATTCATTTCTGTTGGGTATATTAGTCTATATACTGAATGCTGAATAACATTTCAGTGAATTGATATACTATAATATATTCATCCATCCGTCTGTTGTTGGATGTTTGAGTTATTTCTAGTTTTTGGTTTTCATTTAATCTTTGTAACAGCCCTAAAGTTCTCCCTGCTGGTAACTGACAGGGCTAGAATTGAAACTCTTGTCCTCTAGTGTAACAAAAACCCATTCTCATAACCACGGTGCTCCGTATTCTTACAGAACTCCGAATTATCTTCTGAACTGTTATTAAGTTCATTATAGTTTCTGTGAGTAATTTTTACCTTTTATAATTATGGGAACTTTAAAAAGTGATATTGATTTTATTGGAATATTAAATTATTAAGAAGTGTAGTTTTTATCACTTAACTGTCTGACTTTTGCTCTAGGCCTTTCAGATTTTTTTGGTCTTTTTTTTTTTCTTAGAAGTCTATCAACTTTGCTTCTCCGTATATTGGCATCATTATGTTTGAGTGTTTATGGTATCTTAAGTATGTGAGAAATTTGTGGTAAACTATCCTATTTTATTTTTTAGATTTTCTCCTAATAGAATGTAATCTCTGTAAGGGCAAGGATCTTTGCATGTTTTGTTCATTAATATACTCCAGTTGCCCAGAACTGTGCCTTAACACGTAACATATGCTTGATAAATGTTTGAGTGTTGGATGAGCTTCTACTTCTATACCAAGAGCTATGTTTTTGTGAAACTCTAGCTCTGTGTGTGTGTGTGTATGTGTATAATTCATTAGCAGAATTTGGTAAATTATTCTTCCAGATGCTCTTTTTGGTTTCTTACTTTGGAACTATGTATACTTAAATACTAAATCTTTTTATTTCCTCTTGAGTCAGAGGCCTCTTTAAATGCAGAATTTCTTACGCAGAGTATGGCTTCAGTATTGGTCTTTATCTTGCGTTAATTATTCCTCTCATAGGTGTATGTAGCTTTGCGTAAAATACCTCCTCACATTAGAGTGAGCCAAAATCTACATGAAGTATGTGATTCCGCTTGTTTTTAAAGTAAAAGACCATGATTGATTTAGATTGCCATTTCTCTGCTCATGTTAGTTGCCTGATTTTTGTTGTTATCTTAATATTTTAAGTGATATTTTGAATGATAGGGTCAGAATATATTCAGTCTTTCTACCATTTCAGAGTTATCTTTGGTACTAATATATTTCATGTTTCATAATAGAAGGGTTCTAGGATATAAAATACAATTTTGTAGATTGATATTGTAAAAACATTACACATTTATTATTTCATCAAAAGCAAATATTGGCCAGGTATCGTGTAAGTGCCAGGCTTTATCTAAATAAGATATTGGAAAATAAGATATTGGAAATAAGATATTGGGTTTGAATATCAAAAGTATTGTAAAGCTGTGTGCTGAAGTGTTGTTAGGATTAAAAGAAGCATACGATACAGATCTTGACTTCAGGGAATTTAAATGAGTCATTGGGGACTTAAATGAGTCATTGGGGTCAAAAACATATCTTGAAAGTTAGCAAAAAACTACCAGGTTAAGTCAACCTGACAGACATTTAAAAGAGCATTAGAAAAAGTTAGATGTCAATATAGTTGATAGGAGTAAGAGTAAACTGTTGCTGGAATGTATAGAGAAGTTTTCTTGGAAAGAAATTTAGTAATTTGGACTTTAAGGTTTGATTTTATAGTGTATGTTGAAGCAAATACTTGAGTACAGGAATATTTAAAGCAAGTTCTATGGATGTTAAGTAGACTAAAGGAAGGTTCTTCCGTGTTATATTTTTAATCTATCCTTGTTTATTCTTTTTCCCCTGCTGATAGAAACTTCGGGACGGTAACACTGTTATTTCTGAGCACATTATTCTTTTAGCTCTTTCTCCTTTATTTGGACATGCAGATGGCTTTCACTTCTTTTCTTCCCCTTCCTTTGTTCCCTGCTATATCTTCAGCACTAGAAACTGTTTAGAACATAGACAGCACTATGTAAATATTTGGTGAATGAATGAATAAAAGTTGGGATGGAGATTAGATTTTTGAAAGAGGAGAATTATACCAGATTTTAGATAGTTTTAAATGTTAGGTCCAGGAGTTTGTAGGACGGTGTAGAACAAAGTATTGAGGTGTAAGTATGAAGTCTGTTTCTAGTTTTGGTTCTGTCCTTAAGTGGCCATATGATCTGGGAAAGTTTGCCTACCGTCTCTGAGCCTCACGTCGATCATCACTACCATCACAGCTACCATTTATTGAGTGTATGTTAGTGTGTTGAGCATGTGCCAGGTACTTTATTAAACTCAGTGGGTGATTTAGAGCTCATTATAATGGTAGGATGTGTAGATGCTACTATCTCTTTTCCAGAAGAAGAAACTGAAGCTTTAGAAAGTAAGCAACTTGCCCTACCTATAGGTCACCCCTACCTATACCAGAACATGGGAGAGCTAGTATTTTAACTCATGCCCTGTGGGTGATTGATTCCAGTGCTCTCATCTTCACCATTGCTTCCTCTGTAAAATGAGTGGGTTGAGAACTAGATGATATCTAAAGTTCATTACATCTCTTCTGTCCAATCATTTATTTGCCCATGGGCACGGAGGAGTCATTTTGTCTCAGGGAATGATGTTATGAAAGAAACTTTGTGGAGAATGCCTTTTGTAAACATGTTCCTTTTTTAAAAAATATAAAGGAATGGTTTATCTGTGGTCTTAAGTTTAGATTTCTTATGCATCAGCTCTTTAAAAATGAGGCCTAGGGCTTCCCTGGTGGCGCAGTGGTTGAGAATCTGCCTGCCAATGCAGGGGACACGGGTTCGAGCCCTGATCTGGGAAGATCCCACATACCGCGGAGCAACTGGGCCTGTGAGCCACAATTACTGAGCCTGCGCGTGAAGCCGCGATAGTGAGAGGCCCGCGCACCACGATGAAGAGTGGCCCCCGCTTGCCACAACTAGAGAAAGCCCTCGCACAGAAACGAAGACCCAACACAGCCATAAGTAAATAAATAAAAATTTAAAACTCTTAAAAAAAAAAGATGAGGCCTAAAGATATTTGACATGTGGGACCATTAGGTTGGTTTCAAGTAACAGAAACCAAATTTGATTTCTTTAAGGTTCCTGGGGGTTGTCTCACAGGCACCAAGGAAGGGCTGAACAGTCAAGGCTTGGCTAGCCAGGAACCAGGGCAGCTGTGGGCCCTTCAGCAGCAACTGACATTAATATCACTCAATTCTAGTAATTCTCGACTTTTGAGAAGTAGTATAGGGTAGTGGTTAAGTGCATGTATTCTGGAGCCAGACTCTATGGGTTTGAGTCCTCGGGCGGATTAATTTAATCTGTAAAATTTCATGGGGATTGTTGGGAAGATGAAATTGTAGTGTGCTTGGAATAGTTTGTGACATGCAGCAAACATTCAATAAATATTAGCTATTATCATCACTGTTGTATTTCTTTTAGCTTCAAACTCCAGATTCCTTGCATAGCTCTAATCCAGAGGGCAGACTTTGGGGGAAATACCAAGAAGTAAGGGATGGAGACAGTGATCAGTTCTTTGATGATGCATTCTGAAGATGGGTGTTAGGATAATCTCCTAAATCTCTGTCTGTTGAGATGTGATTATCTTATATCAGAGTTTTTAACAAGTATCAAGATCAATGTCAGACACTTCTGAAGGCAAGAATTTTATAAAGTTACACTAAAGAATCTATTGAAATAATGCCCAGTTCATCTGTCACAAGATGACTTTCATGTGGTTGAATGTTGTGTTTAACCACATTGTATTAAAGTTTCACACTATATCATGCAAAACAAACAAACCAACAAAGAAACAAAAACAAAGCCCTCCAGATTCCTGAGATAGAGGACATTATTGATTTAGCTTGTATCAGGTATCTATCTACTTCTAAGTCAAGGAACAGGGGAAGTTAGTATACAAGTGCTGTTAAGGGCTACCCTCCTGAGAATGGGGCTTAGCTAGGGAGCTGCCCTGAGAGACCTACTACTGGTGGATATATAACATCATTATTAGAAGTTACGAAGTTAGATTGGTTTAATCCGTGGTTTGACCCAAGGTGAATGTGTATTCTTAGTTGTGTTTTTGCAAACCTCAAATTTGTAAGGTGTTCTAAGGAGATTAGAATATTTTGTATTATGGGGTTTTTTTTTTGTTTTTTTTTTTTTGCGGTACGTGGGCCTCTCACTGTTGTGGCCTCTTCCATCGCGGAGCACAGGCTCCGGACGTGCAGGCCCAGCGGCCATGGCTCATGGGCCCAGCTGCTCCGCGGCATGTGAGATCCTCCCAGACCGGGGGCACAAATCTGCGTCCTCTGCATCGGCAGGCGGACCCTCAACCACTGTGCCACCAGGGAAGCCCCTGTATTATGTTTTTTAATGAAACTTGAATTAAGGACTGTAGAAGAAGTCTCCAAAATCCTTTTAAAGAAAGCAAATGTTCCACACTTACTAATATTCAGAGCAGTAAGGGATGAAATTTTCTGTGACTTCAAATAAATTATTTAACCTTCCTGGCCCTTAGTTTCCTCATTTGTGAAATAGAATTGGACTGAGAATTGGACTGAATGATCTTTAAAGTACCTTTGGCTCTAAAAATTACTTGCTTATTTGAATTCACATGTCTACTTACTGGGCATATTGTACAGAATGTAAATCAGATGAGAAGAACTAATAAATGAGAGACTGGATATTAGGAAGATATTAATAGGTAAAATTTAACTCTTTAACACTATTGGAATCTGTCTATTTGGTTTAGAGTTCTTTTTTTATGAGGATCAGTTACATTTATCCACTATCTTGTACTATTTTTTCCTAGAGATCAAGAGAGCAATCCACTCTGTGTGTTTTGGGTATGATCAGTTCCCTTGCTTTCATGAAATTTTCACCATCTTTACTACTATTACTGATTGCTATAAATGTTTTGAATTTTGGTATACTTATAGCTCATAACATTGAGTTTATTTTAATTTTCTAATATCTCATGTTTTTCACTTGAGGGGTGTGTGTGTATGGGTACGGTTATAGCATGACAGACTAAGTACATGTGAGAGAATAGACATTTATTTTCTCACATAGACCAGATGCCTTAAGGATGCTTTCATGTCTTTGTTTTATTCAGCACAGGCTGGATACCTACCCAGGCACTTATGTGATAGAAAGTTTGTAATACAGACATTGACCATGATCCTGGCACTGGGATTGAATTTGATTGTATTACTAAATATACAGCTGGACATCTTATTTCATTTTAAGTAGAGGTGAAGTAGAGAAACAGTAATGGAAGCATAGGGGACAGCATGAGGAGGAAAGGATGATAGGTAGGAATAAGCCATGAAGCAGACCCATGTAGATAGCAGAAGGTCCATTATAATTATTTGATTTTTATCTTAAAACTGATTTTTTGCCTTGTCTACACTTAAATGGAACAGAACTTCAGATTTGCCTACTTCATTATGCATTACTGTTCTTTGTGGGATTAATACTGGAGGAAGAGGGCAGTCACTTCCAGATTCTCCCTACCACCATTTCCTTATATCTGCTTTTAGGTTTCTTTTTTCTCGTCAGCTAGTTTTACTTGCAGAGGAACGCAGAGTGGAAGAGTCTGCCTGTCTGTTAGCTCTCTAACTCACATCCGTATCTTTGCTTTTCGCTTTCTTACCTCCTTTTTTGTCGTTGCTGGCAGAAGAGCATGAGATTGTCGGCTGGGGAGTTGACAAGCAGCCCTAAATTGTACAGCTAATTTGATGAAGTTGTTGGAACTTTGAAATTGTGACGTAGGTTTCAATTTTGGCTTCTATCACTTTCCCTCTGGGCAAGATACATTACTTTATCTCTTTAAGTCACATTTCTTCATATGTTTAATGAGAAGTATCTCAAAAGGTAATTTTAAAGATTAACTTTTTTGTAAAGACTTAAGTCAGTGCCTTATACAGATGACTGCTATTTTTTTAATTATTAAAGACGATTTTCAGTTATACAGGATAATAAATGTGAAGGAATATAGAAGAGTAAAATATACAGAGTATCTTCATACATTACTCTGTGGTGTGGTTTCATGTTTTTTCTCCTGCCAGTTAAATATATTTTTACAGCTTTCAAACATTAGCAAATCAGTATGTATATTTTGCTCCTTCCATCTTTGTTTCCTGGCAGAGCAGTTAACAATCAAATTGATTAAAAAAATGAAAGTCTTTAAAAATTAGCAGCCAAGAGGACTAAATCTTCAGCTAATTCTCAGAGTAATAATTGAATCCTGAATAATTGCTAGTTAAATATTGTATTTGTTTTTAGAAGTTACTATTTTTTTTAGACAGATTAGTCATGGAGGAAACTCATGGAGATTTTAGTGATGAAAATCTGTTCAGTGGGAGGTGTACACTAGAGAATGAATGATGAGAGATATTCTAATATACCAATGAACCCTGGGATGAACACCTAAGTTTGGGAACTAGCAGGCTACTGAAGAGAGTAATCTTGCCATTTGTTTGATCCTTGAGATGTTTCTAAACTGGGACATTTTTGACATTCAGTTCGTAGCTGGTTGAATGGACTGTCACAGGCATACCAGGATGTTTGTTACATCAGTCTTCTGCCCACTAATTCCTGGTAGCATTCCAATTGGAATAACCTCCAAATGTTCCCTCCCTCAAGTTTTCCCAATGTGGACTATTGCAGTTGATTTGAGAACCATTATCTAAGCCTTCTTAAATTTTTTTTGTGACTTGGACTCCTTTGGCAGTCTGTTGAAACTCCTCAGAATGATGTTTTAAATGCATAAAATCAACCAAACTAGTTATATTGAAATAAGTTATCAAAGTATTAAGACAACTTTTAATTTACGTGCTTTATTAACACATTAATAATAGGATCTAGAGTTGGATCTGATTATCTTTTCGAAGTAATGGTAAGTATAAATATTTTGACAAGTGCAACCACTGTAACATGACAATGAAAAGGTTTGTGATTTCTGTTGCATTGCTAGGTCACAAGTATTGCTAATACTACTGTGGTCTGTTGCCTATGTTAATAATTGAAGGAAATGGTAAATTGTTAGAAGTTAGTGAAATTAGAGAAATGATTATTTTCTCACCCAAGTTCATGGGCCCCTCAATGCTTTCTGTGAATGTTTTGGGGAATATGACCTGAGGTTCAGAACCCCTCAAGAGTTTCTGTCGCCTAAATGGCAGTTCTATTTCTGTGTCATCCTTGTCGCCAAAATATAGTCAGGCTACGGATTTTATCCCCATCATTATAAAGGAGATGCTACTATAAACAGAATTCTTTTTTCATGTTTAAGACATTTTCTAGCTTTTTAAAATTGAAAAGTAATAGGCCCACATGATTTAAAGATAAAAACCTTATAGCAGAAACTAACATACATGAAAAGTAAGTGTCCTTCCCTACGTCCCCAGACACTCTACAGAGGCAGCTATTGGTTGCATTGTGTGCATATGCGTGCGTTAGAAAATTTCTAAACAAATGCTTTTTACTTGGTAAAGTGGACACATTTTTCTCTTGTTGTATTCATTTTATAAGTGAGTAATATGTGACCTTAGAGTTAATTTTTTAATCTAGAGTCATAAAGTCAGGTAATTTTGATTTTAAATTTCTTCTCTTTAAAACCTCTCAGGAATTGAGAATTCGCATATTGTAGTTTTCTGTTGGATTGTTTGGAGTTTGGTTATCAAACCTTAACTTGTTATTCCCATGTGGGAATTTGGTTGTTAGTACGCCTTGCATTGTACATAGTAAGGCTTTTATTTATTTTCCTATATATAAAGTATGTTAAAGTCAGATTAACTATTGATTAAGTAACTTGTCAGTGTGTGTTTTCTCTAACAATTATTTACAGTTTTGAATAGCATCCTAGGTCAGAAGAGCAACAATAGGATACCCTTTTGAAGAAAGCTGTCTTATTTCAGGTATCACTTCGGTAAGGTGGATCTTTCGTACAGATTGCACCCTGTCAGACTTTCACTGTAGTCGTCTGTGATGTTTATTCATTTAGTAAATAGCTCCATGAACACAGGAACTGTGTGTGTGTTACCTTTGTGTCGATCATCCAATACAGTAAATGACATATGGCAGTTACTCACTAAATATTTGCCGACAGAATGAACAACGTCTGCTTTGTACTTGAGATACAGAAAGGGGTAAGATGTGCTACCTGTCTTCAGCTTGTAGTTCCCCCGAAAAGAGCACAGATAACTCCATGTGAGGTTTAGTGTGTTATGTGGAAGATAAAAATGATATTGTGGAAATTTGTGTCACAAGGGACATTTGAATTGGAGTAGCATATATGAATTTAAGTAATAGCTAATTGAGTATAATACATTATTTAAGTAATTTTTACAAATTAGTTTTGAAATTATTTCCATATGCCAGAATGCCATGAGTTTTTAAAGATTCATGTCATTACTTTTCATATTGAGAAGTGTGTGACGCCCAGGAGAGTTGTTAGAGGGTTGAAAGAATTTTTGTGGTCTCATGTAAGTTCACCTCTTAGGACAGGCAAACTCGTGTTAAGAATAGTGCCTGTTTAAAGAGTTCTGGGGAAAAGGAAACTTTGTGTTATGGAGAATGGCCTAAAGAAACAGTGCTGCTTGATTATTACACAGACAGTGTACAGATTTACTTCCTTTTGTTTAAAGCACAGGGGCCACTTTCCATAAAGAAAGTACTATACTAGGAAGAAGATTGTCTATACATTATAGGTGCTTTGATAAGTAGTAGTTACCCTTCAGCCTTATTTGAAATAGCTCAACCATCTTAGCAGAATTCATCAGGGCTCTCAAAATACCTCAAGAAAAAAAAATTACAAAAGGTTTAGGTCAGTGATTTTCAAATTTCAGCATGCCTCAGAATCACCTGGGACACTGATCAACTGGGCTCCATTCCCAGAGTGTAGGGTTCAGTAGGTGCAGAATGGGGCCCACGGAATTTGCATTATTAACAATTCCCAGGTGATCCTAATGCTGCTTGTCCGGTGACCCCACTTTGAGAACCACCAATTTAAGAGGGAGACTAGTTGTTCTCATGTTGGCCACACATCACATTATCTGGGATGCTTTTGTAAAGTACAGGTGTAGGCTTTCCCCTAGGTTTACCAATCAAATCACAATTTATGGGTGATTCTGATTCTAGATAGGAAAAAAGGATTAGTATCTGTGCCTATGATCCCTGCCTTTCTGCCTTGCCATTTTACCACTCCTTTCAGGGTTTCTTCTCTTGTGCTCTCATTCATTGGCTTTCAGACTTTTTTGACTGTAACTGTGTGTGTGTGTGTGTGTGTGTGTGCGCGTGTGTCTCTGTGTGTGTGTGTGTGTGTGTACCCCAAATAAAGTACAGCTTGACACACACATACTAATATACAGTCAGTTTTTATTTTTTGTAGTAGTTATGTTCTATAAAGTTGCCATGTACAATGAAGTAGCGAATATTGAACCATTGCTCCTCGACTCCTTTTAGCCTCTGGTCACAGTATTTCATCAAGCAATCAATGCATAACCTTGCATTATATATGTTTCTGTTAAAGATACTTTTATGTGTTGTTGATTTATTGACATTGAACTCAGAGCCAACAGCACTATAGCTCATGCCTGAATGAAGCTTGTCTAACACATTTTCTCTGTAAGGCACATTACAGCCTTCTCCTGCTTAGAAACATTAGACAGCACCTCACTGTATTTGGGGGAGAGGCGCATAAACAATGATATCTTCAAAAAACCCCACAAAAATGTGAAAAGCATGGCACTAAATAGAATGTTAAAAGGACACGTGTTTACAGTATGAGAGCTGAAGCAGGAAGTCAGAGCATTGCCTTGTTTGACCTCAGCTGGGAGCCTGTGGACCAGTGGGGCGACTCAAATTCTTTGCCACTCTGCACATTCTGTGAATGACTGTGAAATCAAAGTATTGATTTTGGGGTCACAGATAAACTTTAACTAGTAGATGAATTTGCAAGAATGGAATTTGTGAGCCAGTGAGGATTGGCTGTACATATTTTTTCCCTTTTCATTTCTGTTTTGTTAAATGAGCTACTCTGTTGATTTCATTTCATGATTCACTAGTGGTTCAACCCACAGTTTGAAAAACACTGCTCTAACTCAGCAACAGAGATTATGTATTATTTACTCCTTATGTAATGATAAAATAGTAAGTGATATTAAACTCTCTCTCCATGTGCACACACACACTCTTCTTTCATTTAGAGACCATAGGGTTTAATCTTGATAATAGGGAGCTAGGCTTTTGGAGGTACATCATTAGGTTTGTCTTTGTAAAAGGTCAGTATTGTCAGATGGATCGTGGAGGGCAGCACATGGGTGGTAGCAGCAGTGGGGGTGGCGGCGGCGGCAGTGGCAGAAGACTAGAGACAAAGCTAGCTATGAGGCCAGTGCTCTGGAAATGGGATTTCTGGCTGTGTGTTTTCAGCAGATTTGTGATAGAGTAAAAACAATTTTGATGCCTCGTGAATTAAGAGATTTCAGTTGTCTTAATTTTATATCAGGGTTTCTTAACTAATGTCTCTGGTACCTAGATAGACTTAATGGGGTCTGAGAACTTACTGAATTTTTTTTTTTAACCACAGTTTTATATGTGTGTCTTCTCCTTCTCTCCAATCACCAGTTATAATGGACTAAATGACTCACAGGAAGTTAAGAATCTCTTTTTAGTAGATAATACAGATTTTTTTCATTGTTAAGCCTTATTTTATATGAATCACAAAGTTCTAAATATTCTGAGATGTCTAAGGAGGTATTTAAAAAGCCCTATATTGAGTTTATACTGTTGTGAAATGCAGAATTTTATTCACGGATTCTTGGAGTTTTTACATGGAAACCCGTCACCGAAGAATATAAATGTATTGATTATAAAGGAAGAATCTTTGTTTTAAGCACTAAAGTAAAATGTATTGTTTGCCTGTATTGCAGTGGAGTTGTGTTTAGAAACAATGACATAATTAAGAGTTGCCTAACTTGTTCACTTTCTACTGTTAGGACATTAATACAGCACAGTAAGGTACTCATTCTGTAGATCCAATTTTTTCATCCAATTGGATATCTAATTGTCCAAACACCATTTTTTAAGAAATTATTTCTCTCTGGTTTGAGATGTGACGTTCCTCATATTTGAATTTTCTTAGGCATTTGGGTTTATTTCTTAACTTTCTGTTTTGTTTCATTGTGCACAAAGTTTATTTTCTTTATCGTTAATCATTTCATTATCTTTATATTTTTATCATTTAAAAAATAATCTGATAGGGCTAGTCACTTCTCCCTTTTTTTTTTTTTTTTTTTGCGGTACGCGGGCCTCTCACTGTTGTGGCCTCTCCTGTTGCGGAGCACAGGTTCGGGACGCGCAGGCTCAGCGGCCGTGGCTCACGGGCCCAGCCGCTCTGCGGCATGTGGGATCTTCCCGGACCGGGGCATGAACCCGTGTCCCCTGCATCAGCAGGCGGACTCTCAACCACTGCGCCACCAGGGAAGCCCACTTCTACCATTCTTATTACTCTCCTTTTGCAGAGTGTTTCTTATCGTTGTTGCTTATTTTTCCATATGAATTTATAATTATTTTGTCTAACTCCAGAAAAAAAATGTTGGTGTTTTTATTGGAATTCGCCATACATTTATAAATTAGCTTGTAGGGAACTGACATCTTTGTGATGTTGACTTCCTATCCAGGAACATGGTTTGTCGCTTCATTTGTTGAAGTCTACTTGATTATCATTCAGGAGCATTTTTCTTATATTGGTTTTGTGTGTTTTTGGTTAAGCTTATTCCTAGGAATTTTATCTCTTTGGTTGCTGTTGTAAATCTAATCTCCTTTTCCATTATACCTTATAACTTGTTATTGCTTGTGTTTTAAAAAGCTGTTGACTTCTATGTGTTAATTTTATATCCTGTGACTTTATTATTTAATTGTTGGTACTTGTTTTTGAATTGCTTCTCTTGGGTTATTGAAATATAGATATCATATCACTTGCTAATAGAGGTAGTTTACCTCTGCTTTTCCAAAGAGTATACCTCTAATTGCCAGATAGAAGGAGATGCATAGGGCAAGGTGTGGGGAGAGGGACAGGGAGTGTCCATGTCTTCGCTGAGAGTGCCATTCTCTCAGCACCTCCATGTGTTCACCAACCTGGAAGATCTCTGAACCCAGTCCTTTTGGGTTTTTTTATGGAGGCTTCATTACATAGACACGATTGATTAAATCATTGGCCATTGGTAATTGATCTGCATTCTGCCGCTCCTCTCCCTTGCCCAGACGTCAGGGGAGTGGGTCTGAAAGTTCCAACCCTCTAATGATGTGATTGGTCCTCCTGGCAACCAGCTCCCATCCTTCGGTGCTTTCCAAATGTCACTTCATTAACATAAACTCAGTGGTGTTTAAAAGGGATTTGCTAGGAATATCAAGACACTTTTATTAGTCTTATCACTAAGGAAATTCCAAGGGCTTTAGGAGCTCTGTGCCACAAATGGGACAAAGACCAGATATATATTTCTTGTTTTAAATCTCAATATTACAGTATTACGTGTAATTTTCAAAGAATTAGAATTTTGTTACATATAGTAACATTATTTTAGCCAGAATTTTGTATTTGGCAGATATTTTTGTAAAATAGATTTATTGAGGTATGATTGACACATAAACTGCACATACTTAACGTGTACAGTTTGGAAAGTGTTTACATCTGTATACACCTGTGAAGCTATTACTACTGTCAAGATAATAAACATATTCATCACCTCCAATAGTTGTTTCCTCATGTCCCTTTATAAGCTCCCTCCCACTTCAGTCAAACACTGATCTGATTTCTGTCACTGTAGATTAGTGGTTGCGTTTTCTAGACTTTTATGTGAATGAGATCATACAGTGTGTTTTCTTTTTTGGTCTGGCCTCTTTTACTCAGCATAGTTGTTTTGAGATTCATACATATTTTAGCATGTATCAATATTCATTCCTTTTTATTGCTGAATAGTGTTCCAGTTTATGGACATACCACAGTTTATCCATCCACCTGTTCATTGAATTTTGGCTATGACGGATAAGGCTGCTGTGAACATTTATGTATGTACATCTGCTTTCATTTGTTTTGGGTAAATAATACCTGGTGGGTGAAATGGCTTGAATGTATGGTCGGTAAATTTAAAACGTTTCATTAAAAAAAAAAAAAAAGAGCTTTCCAACTGTTTTCCAGAGTGGTTAATACCATAGCGGTACCTTCTGGGAGCTGTTTACATAGTTTAGGACCTTGCTACTCAAAGTTTGGTCTGTGGATTTGTTACCTGGGAGCTCCTTAAAATTGCAGAATTTCATACTCCATCCTACAGCCTGTTGAATCAGAATGTGCATTTTAAGTAGATCCTTAGGTGGTTCAGAAGCACATTAGAATTTGAGAACTCTGGTTTAGAGCTGTAGTTCTCAACCTGCTCCACTCTCCCCCCACCCCCCTTTTTTTTTTTTTTTGCTATAACCACTTCAGGGCTTTGACACTTCTGTGAAATTCTCAAATGTGGCTGGGAGATGGAGGAAGGATTTTAAAAATCTTGACAGATAATATTGATAAATTTGAAAGTTCTGTTCTTCTCAGATGATTGCTTTCTGGTGATTTGCTTATGGCAATAAAGTGTTTTTGCCTGTTGCCCATTTCAGATTTGGTAGTTTCAGGAGGAATTGCTTCCCAGGCATTTTTCTAGTGTAGAGCTCTCTAGTTTGGCACAATTTCTTGTGGGTAAGAGATACTCATTTTCTTTCTGTGTAATTTATCTGGTGAATGGGTCCATTTGCTAGCATTTTTTCCCCCTAATGTTCTTACTTTTCTTTTTCATAACCAGTGGTCTAATTTTTGGTTATTTTCATATATAGGTATCTTGAAATTTTCAGTATGGGGTATCTATCTACTCTTAGTATTCAAGGGATGCAAAATAATATCAGAAGTTGACTGTTAATCAGTAGATAAATTAACTGAATATCAAATAATGCCTTTTAAAGCCAAATATCCATCATTTATTTTGCCTGCTGTTTCGAATTTTTTTCTACTACTACTCATCCTCATTTATTGTGTGAATATTTAAGACCAAGCCACATTGATGTTAGTGTCACCTTCCTAAATTAGTGTTGATGTTGAAGGTCATGGTCTTAATGAGCATTAGAAAATTCTCAATTTAAAACAAGGTTTCCAGACTTCCCTGGTGGTCCAGTGGTAAGACTCCACACTTCCAGTGCAGGGGGCATGGGTTTGATCCCTGGTCGGGGAACTAAGATCCCACATGCTGCACCACAGGGCCAAAAAATAAAAATTCTAAAAATAAATACATAAAATGAGGTTTCAAAACCCACAATTAGATAACAAGAGAGTAAACATTTACTTTATCAAGTGGAACAAGTTAGTGATGTATAACTTTAAATTGTTTTCCAAAAGTTGATTTGTTAGACATTCTAGAATTATAATGCTTGTGATAAAATATTTCTACACAATAAGATTTCTTTCACTTTTTCACTTCTGTTTAAGATATGAGTTACTCAGGCCAGTAAAGCCCCTTACCCCCATTTCTTCTTTACATCCCCACAAGCAGTTAAGGGAGAAAGAGAAGCAATGAGCGATTCAGTTCTTAATCATTTAAAATTTAACACAGCTGTTTTTCAGAAGAGAAAAATCTTTACCCTGTTATTAAATTCTAAAAGGAATTTATTGCAAATGGGCACTTATCTGTTCAGTTGATAAATGCCTTTATTTTTTTATAAATTTACTTTACTTTTGGCTGTGGGGCGGGGGTGGGGGTCTTCCTTGCTGCGCGCGGGCTTTCTCCAGTTGCAGCGAGTGGGTGCTACTCTTCATTGCGGTGGCTTCTCTTGTCGTAGAGCACGGGCTCTAAGCACGCGGGCTTCAGTAGTTGCAGCACGCAGGCTCAGTAGTTGTGGCTCATGGGCTTAGTTGCTCCGCATCATGTGGGATCTTACCGGACCAGGGGTCGGACCCATGTCCCCTGCATTGGCAGGCAACCACTGCGCCACCAGGGAAGTCCCGATAAATGCCTTTAAATACAGTTTTACAGGAAAAAAAGAACAGAAACATGAATAATGTGACTTTATTTTATTGATTTTTAGCTAAAGCTGGTTATTTCTTTGGGAGGCAAAGTTAATGAAGTACCTGCAAGTTTACTTACCAAGGCAGTATTTAGAATACTAGAGGAGTGGATGACTAGTATGTGCTTTAGGCCCATGTTTTTCAAAATTTCTGTGGTGAAAGACCAGTTTTTTAAAAATTAATTTTAATTCATTGCTTGCTAATACTTTTCTCAAGTATAAGGAAAATGAGTTACTAGAAAAGCTAAATAAAAGAAAAATGTGGAAAATACAAAGACTCTTTTTTTTAATAATTTTTTTTTTGTTTGTTTTTTGTTTTTTGGGGGGGTTTTTTTTTGCGATACGCAGGCCTCTTACTGTTGTGGCCTCTCTCACTGCGGAGCACAGCCTCCGGACGCGCAGGCTCAGCGGCCAGCGGCTGTGGCTCACGGGCCCAGCCTCTCCGCAGCATGTGGGATCTTCCCAGACCGGGGCACGAACCCGCGTCCCTTGCATCGGCAGGCGGACTCTCACCCACTGCGCCACCAGGGAAGCCCTTTTTTAATAATTTTAACAGACAAAATTACTGTCAAAATGCTTCAGAACTTCCTAAATGCTTATTCTAAATTTCTGTACCACAATCTGAGTACCACTGCTTTAGACTGGTGGTTCCCACAGATTTATTATCACATTGGAACTTGTTAGAAATGTTTGAGAGCCACTGCCTTGGCCTTTTTCCTAAAATGCTGATTAACTGGGCTTTTTTAGGTGGAACTGGATAGAGTTTAAACTTAAGTGCCAACTATTAAGTAAAAGAATGAAATATAGGGTTGGTTACAAAATTAAATCTGTCGCAGATTCTTAAAAAATAACACATGTAATTAAAGTAAAGATTGAAATGTTTGATGTGCTAAATGAATAAAGAGAAGATTCTGGTGTTTTGATACCAGGATTATGGATCACATAATTAAAATTATTTTGATAGAGTTGAAAAGCTTGACACTGGTCTCACCTAGATGAAGACTTAGTTGGTCAGAACTCTTCATGCTTGTTAAGACCTCAGGGTTGCATAGCAACTGATTCAAACAGCTGTAAGTTGGATGTGTGGCAGGTTGTTTCAGTATATATTCATAGGAACTAGAACATTGTTATATTTCCGTGTTTGAAATGGGGTCTTTGTCTTGATTAATCTGTTTTATCTTCATTGTCCCATTGTTTGTAACTAGGAGATAGAAATACAGTTGATTTTTGTATATTGATTTTGTATCTTGCAATATTGCTAAACTCGCTAATTTTAGAAGGTTTGTCTATAGATTACTTTGGGTTTCCTACTTAGAAGGTCAAATGGGTCTGTGAATAAAGGCAGTTTTACATCATCTTTTCTCAGTCTGGGTGCTTGCTCACTCCCATCTTTCTGCCTGCCTGCCTCCTGTCTGGTGATTACACTGACTAGAACCTCCAGTACAATATTGAATAGAAGTGTTGAGAGCAGATATCCCTGTCTTATTCCTACTTTTAGGGAAGAAGTATTCAATATTTCAATTAATTATGATGATGTAGTTTTTTTGTAGATGCCTTTGATCAGGTTGAAGAAATTCCCTTTTATTTTTAGTTTTCTGAGAATTTTTGGAGTGGATGTTGGATTTTGTAAGTGCTTTTTTCTATGTACAGAGATGATCATACACCTTTTCCTTTTTTTTTTTTTTTTTTCACCTTTTCCTTTTTTGATTTATTATTATGGTGATTACATTGATTTTCGGTGTAAACTAGAGCTGCATTCCTGGGATAAACCTCATTTGGTCATGTCCTTTTAATAAATCATTGGATTTAATTTGCTAAATTTTTGTTTAGAATGATTACATGTATGTTCACAAGGGATATTTGTAGTTTTCTTTTCTTGTAATGTCTTTTTCTGATTTTGGTATCAGAGTAATACTGGCTTCATAGAATGAGTTGGGAAGTATTCCTTCCACTTCAGTATCTTGGAAAATTTTTTTGTAGAGTTGGTATTATTTCCTCTTCAAATATCTGGTAGAATTCACCAGTGAAGCGATCTGTCTCTAGGTTTTTCTGTGTTTGAAGGTTTTTAACTACAGTTGAATTTCTTTAATAGACATAAGATTACTCAGGTTACCTATTTCTTCCTGAATGAGCTTTGGCAGTTGGTTTCTTTCAAACAGTTTGTCCTTTTCATCTAATTGACAAGTTTATTGGCATGGATCTGTTCATAATATTCTCTAGGATGATGTCTCTCTTGTTTCTGACATTGGTAAATTGTGTCTTCTCACTTTTTCCCTCATTGATCTGGCTAGAAGTTTATCAATTTTATTGATTTTGTTAAAGAATCAACTTTTGGTTTCATTGATTTTTCTCTGTTGATCGTCTTTGTATTTCATTGATTTTCACTTTGATCTTGATTATTTCCTTTCTTCAGAGTTTACTTTGGGCTTAATTGGCTTTTTTTTTCTAGTTTTTTTTAAAGTGGAAGCTAATGTCATTGATATGAGACATTTATTTTACAATGTTTAGAAGCTATAAATTTCTTCCAGAGGGCTTCTTCATCAGCATCTCACAACGTGTTTTTTTTTTTAATTGTTCAGTTTAAGATACTTTCTAATTGCCATTTGATTTCTTCTTTGATTCTTGAGTTATTTAGAACTCTGTTATTTAGTTTCCAAATACTTAGTGGTTTCACAGAGATCATTCTCTTAGCAATTTCTAACTTAATTCTACTGTGAGAACATAGTTTGTGTGATTTGAATTCTTGTAAATTTTTTGTAATGTAGTTTAGAATATATCCTGTCTTGGTAAACGTTCCCTGTAATTGTGAAAAGATGTATGCTGCCTTTGATGGATGGAGCATTCTGTAAAAAGTCACGTCAAGTTAGCTGGTAGTGTTGTTCTTTTGTTGTTTTATTTATTATTGAAAGTGTGGTATTGAAATCTCTAATGTGGATTTATCTATTTATCCTTGAAGTTGTATTTGTTTTACTTTATTTTACTTTTTAACATTTAAAAAATTTTTATTTATTTATTTTTGGCTGCGTTGGGTCTTTGTTGCTGCACACGGGCTTTCTCTAGTTGTGGTAAGCAGGGGCTACTCTTCGTTGCGGTGCGCAGGCTTCTCATTGCGGTGGCTTCTCTTGTTGCGGAGCATGGGCTCTAGGCGCACGGGCTTCAGTAGTTGTGCCTCGCAGGCTGTAGACTAGAGCGCAAGCTCAGTAGTTCTGGCGCACAGGCTTAGTTGCTCAGCGGCATGTGGGATCTTCCCGGACCAGGGCTTGACCCCGTGTCCCCTGCATCAGCAGGTGCATTCTTAACCACTGTGCCACCAGGGAAGCCCTGTATTCGTTTTAGTTTCATGTATCTTGAGGCTCTGTTATTAGGTGCATAGATGGGTCGGGTTGTAATGTTCTCTTGACTAATTGATCCATTTAAGCGTTATGAAATAAACTTCTTAATCCCTGGTGACAGTCTTGCTCTTAAATTTATGTTGGATGTTAATATGGTCATAATAAGTCTCTTTGATTAGAGTTAGTATGGTGTATCTTTTTCCATTAAAAAATTTTTAACTTGTTTATGTCTTTATATCTAAAGTACATTTATTGTAGGCAGCCTATAAATTGGGTCTTAAATTTTTTAATCCAGTCTGGCAATTTCTGTTTCTTAATTATCTTGTTGAGACCATTTACGTTTAATATGATTTTTTTTAAGTTAAGGCTTTATTATTTTTTTCTTTTTTTAACATCTTTATTGGAGTATAATTGCTTTACAATGTTGTGTTAGTTTTTGCTGTATAACAAAATGAATCAGCTATACATATACATATATCCCCACATCCCCTCCCTCTTGCATCTCCCTATCCCACCCTTCTAGGTGGTCATTTTTAGAGCAGTTTTATGTTCACGGCAAAATTGAGGGAAGGATACAGAGATTTCCCATATAGTCCCTGTCCCCATAAGTGCATAGCCTCCCCCATTATCAACATCTCCCACCAGAATGGTACATTTTGTTACAATGTTACATGTTTTTAACTATTAATGAGCCTACGTTGACAAATGATAAATGTCCAAAGTCCATAGTTTACATTAAAGTTCACTCTTGGTGAATTCTGTGGATTTGAAAAAGTGTATGATATGTATCCATCATTATGGTATCATAAGAGTGTTTTCACTACCCTAAAAATCCTGTTTTTATTGCTTCCCTCCATCCCCCTTCAACCACTGATCTTTTTACTGTCTCCATTGTTTTGCATTTTCCAGAATGTCATATTGTTGGAACCATTTTCAGAGGGGTGACTAGGGGTCTTGAGCATCCATGGATATTGATATATGCAGGGGCTCCTGGAACCAATCCCTCTTGGATACGGAGGGATGATGACTCTTTCATGGGTGGTGCCTTTGGTGTTGTATCTAAAACATCATTGCCATACTCAAGGTCATCTAGGTTTTCTCGTATGTTATCTTATAGGAGTTTTATAGTTTTGAATTTTACATTTAGGTCTGTGATCCATTTTGTGTTAATTTTTCTGAAGGATGTAAAGTTTGTGTCTACATTAATTTTTTTGCGTGTTGATGTCCAGTTGTTCAAGTACCGTTTATTGAAAACTGCCTTCACTCCATTATATTGCCTTTGCTGCTCTGTCAAAGATCTGTTGACTAGGGCTTCCCTGGTGGCGCGGTGGTTGAGAGTCCGCCTGCCGATGCAGGGGACACGGGTTTGTGCCCCGGTCCGGGAGGATCCTGCATGCCGTGGCGCGACTGCGCCAGTGGGCCATGGCCGCTGAGCCTGCGCATCCGGCGCCTGTTGCTCCGCGGCGGGGGAGGCCACAGCGGTGAGACGCCCGCGTGCCGCAAAAAAAAAAAAAAAAAAAAAAGATCTGTTGACTAATAATGTGAGTCTCTTTCTGGGCTCTCTGTCTTCTTCCATCGATCTATTTGTCTGTTTTTTCCCCAGTACCACTCTGTCTTGATTACTGTAGCTTTATAGTCTTGAAGTCAGGTGGTATCAGTTCTCTAATTTTGTTCATCTCCTTCAATATTTTGTTGGCTAATCTAGATGTTTTACCTCTCCATATAAACTTTAGAATCAGTTTGTCAATACCCACAAAATAACTTGCTGGTTTTGATTGGAATTACATTGAATCTATGATATAAATCAAGTTGGGAACAATTGACATTTTGATGATATTGAGTCTCCCTATGCATGAACATGGGCTATCTCTCCATTTAGTTAGCTCTTTGATTTTGTTCATCAGAATTTTGTGGTTTTCCCTCAGAGATAGTGTATACATTTTGCTAGATTTACAACTATTTCATTTTTAGGGTAAATGATATTGTGGTTTTAATTTCAAATTCCACTTGTTAATTGCTGGTATATAGGAAAGTAGTTTACTTTATATTTACCTTGAATCGTGCAACCTTGCTATAATTATTTTATGAGTTCCAGGAGTTTTTTGTCAGTTCTTTCAGATTTTCTACATAGACTATCATGTCATCTGTGAACAAAGACAATTTTATGTCGTTTTTCCCAATGTGTGTATCTTTTATTTCCTTTTGCTGGTCTTGTTGCATTCACTAGAACTTCCAGTATGATGTTGAAACAAAATAGTGGTAGGGGACATCCTTGCCTTATATCTGACCTTAGTGGGGAAGCTTCAAGTTTCTCACCATTAACTATAATGTTAGCTGTAGATTTTTATCAAGTTCAGGAAGTACTCTATTACTAGTTTACTGAGACTTAATATGACTTTTTTTTTTTTTTTTTGCGGTACGCGGGCCTCTCACTGCTGTGGCCTCTCCCGTTGCGGAGCACAGACTCCGGACGTGCAGGCTCAGCAGCCATGGCTCACGGGCCTAGCCACTCCGCGGCATGTGGGATCTTCCCGGACCGGGACACGAACCCGTGTCCCCTGCATCGGCAGACAGACTCTCAACCACTGCGCCACCAGGGAAGCCCTAATATGACTTTTTATATGGTTAGGTTTCACTCTGTCATCTTAATGTTTTCTATTTGTTTCTTCTGTTCTTTGTTCCCTTTTCTTATTTTTCCTTCTTTTGGATTTTTTTTTTATGATTCCATTTTATCTCTGTTTTTGGCTTATTACACATAGGTCTTTGTTTTGTTACTTTAGTGATTGCTTTAGGGACTTGGTTCTCAATTGGGTCTGATTTATTTCCCAGAGGACACTTGATAATTCCTGGAAACTTATTATTTTTCACAACTAGAGGGTGCTACCGACGTCTCTTTAGTAGAGGTCAGGGATGCTGGTAAATATCCTACAAAGCACAAGGCAGAATTCCACAACAAAGAATTACCTTGCCCAGAATATCAATAGTGCCAAAGTTGAGAAACTCTGATTTGGGGTATACATCTTTATTCCAGTCTACCTTCAAGTGACATACCACTTATGTACACTGTAAGATCCTTACAATAACGTACTTCCACTTCTCCCTGTCCAGCCCTTACGCTATTGTTTTCATGCATTTTACATATGTATAAACCCTATAATACATTCTTATTTTTTAATTTAAAGAACCAATTATTTTCAAATACTTCGAAATAATAAGAAAAAGATGTATATATTTACCATGGTAGTTATCATTACTCCTGCTTTTCATAAATATATCTTATATCTAGACTTTCATCTGGTATCATTTTTCTTCTTCGCGAAGGACTTCTGTTAACACATCTTGTAATGCAGGTCTGCTGGTGATGAATACTTTCTACTTTTGTACATCTAAAAATGTCTTTATTTCACCTTTTTTTGTGTGTGATAAAGCACATAAGTTTATCTTCTTAACAATTTATAAATGTGCATTACAGACTGCTAGCTGTGTGAATTGTACAACAGATCTCTAACTTTGTTTTTGAAAGATATTTTTGCTGGACATAGAATTGTAGGTCGACAATTTTTCCTTCTAGTATTTAAAAAAATGGTGCTCTAGTCTTCTCACTTGGATTATTTCTGATGAGAAATCAGATGTCATCCTTATCTTCGTTCCTCTATGTTAGCATATCTTTTTTCCAGTCTGGTTAATGGAAGCAGGTGATCTTTCTGGCCCTGAGTGACAGGCACTGTTCCCGCTAATCCTTTGTTATAGTTCATTCTCCACTGTTACGTAGTTTCTTCACACACAAGTGCTGATGAATATTTTGCTGAATACTCCGGGGAACCCTCTGCAGATCTCCTGGGTCCTCTCTCTGTGTAGTTCTTTCCTCTTTGGTACTCTTCCCTATGGACTTTAGGTGCCTTAGTCTTCCTGGACTATTATTTCTGTCTCCTCAACTCAGGAGGTCTTCTAGCCTCTGCCTCCGTTTCATCCTCCTGCTCCACAACGTGGAATATTCTTTGAAGGTAGTAAGATAAGGCAGTCATGGGGCTCACTGGTTTTAGTCATTGTCCTTTATTGCCTGATGTCTGGTGTTTAGAAAACCATTGTTTCAACTCTTTAGCCAGATTTTTGTTGTTGTTGCTTCAGGTATAAGGGTAAATTCATTCCCTCTCCCTTTTTTTTTTTGCAATTTTTTATTGTGATAAAAATTCACATAATATTTAATTCACCATATTAAAGTGTACAGTTCAGTGGTTTTTAGTACATTCACAATGTTACGCAGTGTCACAGCTGTCTTATTCCAGAATACTTCCATCACCCTAAAAAGAAACCCCATACCCACTAATCACTCTCCATCCTACTTGTTCACCAACCCCCTCCTTAATAACCGCTAATATAGTTTCTTTATGCATTTGCCTATTTCTGAACATTTCCTATAAATGGAATCATACAATATGTGGCCTGTTGTATCTGACTTCTTTCACATAGTGTAATGTTTTAAAGGTTCACCCATGTTGTGGCATACATCAGTATTTCACTCCTTCTTATAGCTGAATGATATCCACTGTATGTATTTCATCTTTGTTAGAGTGGAAGTTAGCTGCTGAAGCTTTTTAAATGGTTTCTGCTGCTGCTTTTATCTCCCAGAGTCCATATTTGACCTTGGCAGGTGATTTTAATATGCTGTCAGGACTGAGAATCAGATTTGGAAAGTTAGTTCTAGAAGAGAAGCAGGTTTAGTTAGAATAGGATAAGGACTTATCTAGAGTCCTTCTTTTTTCTTTGTCTTCCTCCTTTTTTTTTTTTTTTGATCATGAAAGGGATCAGTTTAAGTGGTTTTAAAGATTAGCACTGGTTGCTTTCTTGTAGTACGTACTCTTTGAGAAAATTGTAGAAAATGTAGAGAAGAAAATAGAGACCAGCTACAGTTTCAGTACCTAATACTTTGACACATTTCTTTCCAGCTTTGTTTTTTTACTTTTTAATTCTGCATTTATGCATGCTATCACCTGTTATTCTATTTATTTCACTATAATTGAGATTATCTTCAATATGTGATTTTGTTGCATGCTTTTTCTACTTAATGTGTAAGCATTTTCATGTCATTAAACTGTTTTGCAAAAAGTTTTGAATGGCAGTGTGTAAGTTTATCATATGCCAGTATTGGAGATAATAAGGTTTTTTCCAGTTTTACTTAATTATTGTGTAAATAATAGATTAACTGTTAGAAAGTTTTTGAAGGCTTAGAAACATATTACCAAACTGTTCTCCAGAACATACCAATTTACACTTTAACACATTCACTAGCACTCATTCTTGAAAGTGTCTGTTTTACTCAGCACAATTTCACCAGCGTTGTGAATAATGATTGCCATACCAGCATGTTTTGTTTACATTAAATTTTTGTTTACATCAAAGGTTATTTTTTCTAGATTTTTAAAATCAATTTTATTGAGGTATAATTTACATACAGTATAAAGTATTTATTTATTTTTTATAATTTGTTATTTTTTTGGCTGCGTTGGGCTTCCGTTGCTGCGTGCGGGCTTTCTCTAGTTGCAGTGAGTGGGGGCTACTCTTCCTTGCGGTGCGCGTGCTTCTCAATGCAGTGGCTTTTCTTGTTGTGGAGCACGGGCTCTAGGCGTGCGGGCTTCAGTAGTTGTGGCACGTGGGCTCAGTAATTATGACTCGTGGGCTCTAGAACTCAGGCTTAGTAGTTGTGGCACTTGGGCTTAGTTGCTCCATGTCATGTGGGATCTTCCCGGACCAGGGCTCGAACCCATGTCCCCTGCATGGGCAGGCAGATTCTTAACCACTGCGCCACCAGGGAAGCCCAAGCATTTATTTAATTTTATTTTATTTGACCGTGCCATGTGGCATGCAGGATCTTAGTTCCCCAACCAGGGATCAAACCTGTGTCTCCCACCGTGGAAGTGTGGAATCCTAACCACTGGACCGCCAGGGAATTACCATAAAGAATTTATTTTGTTTATGGTTTTGTGTTTTAATAAACAAATATACCTGTGTAACCACCATCCCAAACAAGGAATAGAACATTTTCATTCCCCACAGAAGTTCCATTTAACCTATTTGCAGTCATATCTTCCACCCCCTTTTCAGGCAGCTACTGATCTGATTTCAGTCGCTATAGATTAGTTTTGCCTGTTCTCAAACTTCATATAAAGGGAACCATACAGAATGTAGCTGCTTGTATCTCGTTGTTGCTTGTTGTACTTTTGAGATTCATCTATGTAGTATATGTGATTAGTTTGTCTCCCCCACCTCCCTCCTCCTTTTTTCTTTTAACTGAGTAGCATTCCTTTGAATGAATGTATTTACTTTAGTCACCTGTTAATGTGCGTTTTTATTGTTTCCAGTTTTTGGCTATTTTGAGTAAAATTGCAGTTGACGTTCATGTGCAAGTTGTTTGTGGACATGCATTTCACTTCTCAGGTGCACACTTAGCAGTAGGCTTGCTGGGTCATGTGATAAGTATATTTATAAGAACCTGCCCAACAGTTTACAAAGTGGTGATACCTTTTGACCCTTCCACCAGCAGTTGATGTTGTCAATTTCTTAATTTTAGTCATTTTGTGGGTGTGTAGTCAAAACTGTCTGCGATTTTATTTTGCGTTTTCCTGATACAAAGATGTTGAATATTTTTTCAAGTGTTTATTGGTCATTCCTGCCTCTTCTTTTGTGAAATATCTGTTTAAATCATTGGCTCATTTTCTTTTAAAATTGGGTTGTTTTGGGGACTTCTCTGGCGGTCCAGTGGTTAAGACTCTGTGCTCCCAGTGCAGGGGGCACAGGTTCGATCCCTGGTCGGAAAACTAAGATCCTGCATGCTGCAACCTGCAGCCAAAAAAAAAAAAAAGGGTTGTTTTGTTATTATTGAGTTATAAGAGTTATTTATATATTCTGCATACAAGGCCTCTCACATACTTATTGTGAATACTTTTTCCCCCAGTCTGGCTTGTTTTTTTATTTCCTTAAGAATGTATTTTGAATAGCACAATATTTGCATTTTGAGGAAGTCCAGCTTATCAATTCTTTCATTTATAATGTGTTTTGCTTTATGTTCTAAGAAATCTTACCCAAACCCAGAGTCACTAAGATTTTTCTCCTGTGTTTTCTTGTAGATGTTTTACAAGTTTAGGCTTTGTGTTTAGGTCTGTGACCTTTTTTTTTTTTAAACACAGATTCCTAGAATCTTCTCCCAGAGATCCTGGTTTAATAGGTCTGGGGTGGAGTCAAAGAATCTAGTTATTTGTTTTGTTTTTTTAAATTTATTTATTTGGCTGTGGCAGGTGAGTTCCTTAGTTGTGGCTTGCAGGCTCCTTAGTTGTAGCACGTGTGCTCCTTAGTTGCAGCCAGTGGGCTCCTTAGTTGTGGCTTGAGAATTCTTAGTTGCAGCATGCATGTGGGATCTAGTTCCCTGACCAGGGATTGAACCTGGGCCCCCTGCATTGGGAGCTTAGAGTCTTAACCATCGCGCCACCAGAGAAGTCTCTGTGACCTATTTTTGAGTTAATTTTTGTGTATAGTTTGAGTTAGGAGTATAGGCTTATTTTTTTCCAAACTGACGTCCAGACAATTTGTTGGCAAGACTATGCTTACCCACATTCAGTTCCCCCATTAATTGGCACCTTTATCTAAAATTCATTATGTGTATGTATGTATGTGGGTCTATGTTTAGACTTCTTTTCCATTGCTTTATATATACATTCTTATGCTGGTAACACACTGTTTTGAATAGTTTAGCTTTATATTTTGTAATGTAGCTTGTAATCAGATTGTATGTTCTTCAAATTTCTTTTCTTTCAAGATTATTTTGGCTACTTTGCCTTTCCATATGAATTTTAGAATCAGCTTGTACATTTCTGTAAAAAAAGAAAAAAAAAAGGCTGTTGGGGTTTTGATTGGGATTGTGTTGAGTGTCTAGATGAATTTTGGGGGAAAGTTTACACAAGTAAAGTTTTTGAACAGTATTGAACCTTCCAATTCATGAGCATACTACATCTCTCCATTTATGTTGATGTGCAAGTTTTACACATATTTTGTTAAACCTATCTGTAAATATTTAGTGGTTTAACACTGTTGTAAATGGTAATTGCTTTTTATTTTTTAGTTGGTAGTATACAGAGGTGCAATTGAGTTATTAATATTGACTTGCAGTCTTGTTAAGTTCACTTTTTAGTTCTAGTAGCTCATGATCATATTATGTGCAGTTTTACTTCTTTTTTTCCAGTCTGCCTGCCCTTATTTCTTTTTCTTTCCTCACTGCAGTGGCTAGAAACTCAGGGAAAATGTGGCCTAGAAGTGGTGAGAATAGACCTTTTAGGCTTGTTTTTGCTCTTAGGGGGAAAGAATTCAGTCTTTGACCATTAAATATGATGGTCTGTAGGTTTTCCTTTGTGCTGCCTGCTCTTTATCAGATTGAGGACATCTTTTTCTTGCTTTCAGTGAATTTTTTCTTATGAATGGGTGTTGAAAAAAGATTTTGAATTGTCAAATTTTCTAATTTTTTTTTGCTTTTGTTCTCAAAAATTTCGCTACTATTAATATTGCACTTTAATTATATGTTTTAATAAAAATGAGAAACTTTTATCCTTGACAGTGTGCTGTGGACTATTCTGAACACCTTATTAACTTATATAATCATCACAACAATCCTTTGAAGTGTATATGGTCTAAATTTTACAGATAAGCTTTAAATCATTATTTTCGAAAGGAATGTAAGTTTCTTTCCCAATCCCCTTCATTGTAGACATATGAATATTCATTTCTAATAAATGAGGTTTGTTTTTTCTCTTTGTGTTATAATTTGGGTTCTCTTCACACCGTCATTAATTTTGATTATTTTTAGAGCATGTGAAACATAAACAGGGTTTTAAAATTCAGAACTGTTAAAGGATATATGCTCAGAGAATTGTCACTCCCTCCTTATCCTTTCTACTCCATTCATAATACCCTATTCTTTGTGATTCTTAGCCAATTTATGATCAATTTTGTGAAAGTTCCATGAGTACTTGAGAAGAAGGGGGATTGTGTGTGAAGTTTGATAAATAACTATAAGTTCTACCTTATTAAGTTGCTTATTAGGTCCTTGCTTGTTATTTGTCCACTTGATTTGTCTTGTGCTGAGAGTGGTCTTTTTTTATATATATATAGATTTATTTATTTAGTAAGTTAGTTAGTTAGTTTTCGACTGTGTTGGGTCTTCTGTGGCTGTGCGCGGGCTGTCTCTAGCTACCGAGGGCTTCTCATTGTGCTGGCTTCTCTTGTTGCAGAGCACAGGCTCCAGGCGCACAAGCTTCAGTAGTTGTGGCACATGGGCTTCAGTAGTTGTGACTTGCGGGCTCTAGAGTGCAGGCTCAGTAGTGTGGCACATGGGCTTAGTTGCTCTGTGGCATGTGGGATCTTCCCGGGCCAGGGCTCAAACCCGAGTCCCCTGCATTGGCAGGTGGATTCTTAACCACTGCGCCACCAGGGAAACCCCCTGAGAGTGGTCTTTTAAAATTATTTTTAGTGTATCTTTGTCTGTCTTTGCATATCTGTAGCTTTTTCTTCATGAAATGATTATTTGATCATAAATTATTGTTGATATATAGATATTCATAAATATGAATAGAAGTTCAAGATCTTTGTAATGAATTGTGGGTTTTGGGTCATGCTTAATGCTCTTTGGCTTGAATTCTACTTGTCTCATATTAGGATCTGCTTGTCTTTCTTACTGTATTCCATTACCTGATAAACTTTTCTGTTCCTTTTACTCTTTTTCACTCACTCTTTGTGGTGATGGTGGTGGTGGTGGGGTATTTCTTGCATAAAGCATATAGTTGAGTCTTTGGTTATGAGACAAGTTGAAAATCTTTTTGTTTTCATAGGTGAGATAAGTCCACTCACATTTATTGATATGAGTGAACATGTTTGATCTCAACTCTTTCATAATATTTAATTTTTTTGTATTATGTTATATTGGCTAGTTTTTTTTATTTTGCTCTCATCTTGTTTTCCTTCTCCTATTTTTAGTTGCATTATTTCTACTTTACTGTGCAGATGTTTGTACATTAGTGCTCCAGCCTTTTCCCCATCTTTGACATATATGTATATATGTGTGTATGTGTGTGTGTATATATATGTGTGTGTGTGTGTGTGTAGTTTTGTTGAAGTTTTCCATTCATATCATGGTTGGATGAATCCAAGATGATGATGGGCTACACTAGTCATTTGTGGCTGGTGAGCATTTGAAATATGGCTAGTCTGAATTGAGATGTTCTATACGTGTAAAACACATGTGTTACATACAGGTTTTTAAGACTTGGTGTGGAAGAAAAAAATGTAAAATATCTCCATACCTTTTTATATTGATTACATGTTGAAATGATAATGTTTGGATATTTATATTGGCTTAAATAAGATATATTATTAAAATTAATTTCATCCTTTTTCTTTTTACTTTTTTTGGTGTGGCTACTAGAAAATTTAAATGTGTGGGTTACATTTGTGGCTTCCATTACATTTCTTCTGAACAGTACTATTCTAGTAGATTCCTCAAAAGTCCCCTACAGAATTCCCTGAGTACTTTCTGTAGCCTTGATACTTAAAGGATAACTTAGCTGGATGTAAAATCCTTGATTCATACTTTATGTTCATTGAGGTTTCTGAAAATGCTGCTCATTGATGCTTTGCTTTATGTTATTTTTAAAGTCTGATGTTCATCTGATTCTTTTGGCCTTTTAAGTTATTATTATATGTTATTGTTACTATTACTGTTTGCTTGGAGGCTTTGAGGATTTTTTCATTATTTTTGAAATAACTTTTATTCAAATATATGTCACAGTCTGTTGTTCTGGGTTACTTTTGCCAGGTACTTGATGAGCTTTTTTTATTGTGGTAAAAAATGCAGAGCCTAAAATTTAGTATCGTAATCATATTTAGGTGTACAGTAGTATTATACAACAGATATCTAGCGCTTTTCTCATCTTGGAAAACTGAAACTCTATACCCATAGAACAACAACTTCCGTTCTTCTCCTCCCCCAGCCCCTGGCAACCACCACTCTTTCTAAGAATTTGACGACTTTAGACCTCATATAAACAATGCAGTATTTGTCCTTTTGTGACTAGCTTATTTCACTTAGCATAATATTCTCAAGGTTCATGCATGTTGTAGCATGTGTCAGAATGTTCTTCCTTTTTAAGGCTAATATTCCATCATATGTACATACCACACTTTGTTTGATATCCATTTATCTGTCAATAAACACTTGGGTTTCTTCTACCACTTGGCTATTGTATTATAAATAACACTGCAGTAAACATGGGTGTGTAAATATCTCTACAAGATCCTATTTTCAGTTCTTTTGGATGTATTCCCAGAAATGTGATTACTGGATAATACGGTAGTTCTGTTTTCTAATATTAAGCCTTCTAGTCCATGAACACAGGATATCATTCATTTACTTATGTCTTTCTTAATTTCTTTAGGCAGTGTTTTGTGTTTTTCAGTGTACAAGCGTTTCACCTCCTTGGTTACATTTATTCCTAAGTATTTTGTTCTTTTTGATGCTATTAAGATGGGATTGTTTTCTTAATTTCCGTTACAGATTGTTCACTGTATAGAAATGCAACTGATTTTTGTGTGTTGATCTTCTGTCTTACAACTTTGTTGGATGCGTTTACTAGGTCTAACTTTTTTTTTTTTTAATGTGTGAAGTCTTTAGGGTTTTCTACATAAAAGGTCATGTCATTTGTGGGCAGAGATATTTTTACTTCTTTCTTTCCAATTTGGTGTTTCTTTTTCTTGATAATTGCTCTCCCTAGGAGTTCCAGTATTGTGTTGAATAGAAGTGGCAAAAGCAGGCATTCTTGCTTTGTTCCTGATCTTAAAGGAACAGCTTTCAATTTTCCACCATTGAGTATATTGTTAGCTGTGGGCTTTTCATATATGGCCTTTATTGTATTGAGATGATTTAGTTCTGTTCCTAGTTTGTTGAGTGTTTTTATCATGAAAGAGTGTTGAATTTTTTTCAGCATGTCAATTGAAATAATCATGTGGTTTTTGTCCTTCATTCTCTTATTATGGTGTATTACATTAACCAATTTTCATATGTTGAGCATTCTTGCATTGCAGAAATAAATCCCACTTGGTCATGATGTGTGATCATCTTCATGTGTTCAATTTTGTTTGCTAGTATTGTGTTAAGGACCTTTGCATTGACATTTATCAGCAATATTGGTCTGTAGTTTGTTTTTCTGTATTTTTTGTTTTTTTACTTGTAGTATCCTTCTGCCTCCCCCCTTCCAGTTTTATTGAGATATAATTGATACATAACATTGTATTAGTTTAAAGTGCACAACATAATGATTTGATGTATATGTTGTGAAATGATTACCACAATATGTTTAGTTAACATCTATCACCTCATGTAGTTACTTTTTTTTCTTGTGAGGAGGACTTTTAAGGTGTACTGTCCTAGCAACTTTCAAATATACAATACTGTATTAACTGTAGTCACTGTGCTGTACATTAAACCCCCAGGACTTATTAATCTTATAACTGGAATTTTGTACCTTGTGACCAGCTTTACCCATTTCCCTGTTCCCCACCCTCCTTGTAGTATCTTTCTCTGATTTTAGTATCAAGTTAATACTGGCCTCATAAAATGAGTTTGGAAGTTTTCTCTTCTCTTCAGTTTTTTTTTTTTTTTTTTTTTTAAGATTTTGAGAAGGATTGTAGATGAGTCTTTAAATGTTGGTGGAATTCTCTAGTGAAGCCATCTGTTGATGAGCTTTCCTTTGTTGAGAGGTGTTTGATTACTGATTGAATAGATTCAATATCCTTACTGTACTTCACGGTTTTAATTTTTTCATGATTTAGTCTTGGTAAGCTGTATATTTCTAGAAATTTATGTGTTTCTTCTGAATTATCCAATTTGTTGTTATATAATTGTAGTAATCTCTTATGATCCCCACCGCACCCCCCATCCCCCCGCCACCCTCGTGGCATCAGTTTTAATGTCTCTCCTTCAGTTCTGATTTTTGGTATTTGAGTGTTTCTTAGTTCGTGTAGGTAAGGGTTTGTCAATTTTGTTGATCTTTTCAAAACAACTTTTAGTTTTGTTGATGTTTTTTAAATTTCTCTATTCTTAATTTCATTTATTTCTGGTCTAATCTTTATTATTTCCTTTCTTGTACTAACTTTGGGTTTTGTTTGTCCTGTTTTTCGTTCCTTGAGGTGTAAAGTTGGGTTGTTGATTTGAGATCTCTTTTAATGTAGGTAGAAATTTATTGCTATAAACTTCCCTCTTAGTATTGTTTTTGCTGCATCCCTTAAGTTTTGTTATGTTGTGTTTTCATCTTCATTTGTCTCTTTTCTAAATTCCTTTGTAATTTCTTTCTTGACCCATTGATTGTTCAAAAGTATGTTGTTCAGTTTCTACATATTTGTGAATTTTCCAGTTTTCCCTTTGTTCTTGATTTCTGCTTTAATTCCATTGTGGTTGGAAAAGATACTTGATGTAATTTCAGCCTTCTTAAATTTGATAAAACTTGTTTTGTGGCCTAACATGTGATCTGTCCTGGAGAATGTTCTGTGTGAGCTTGAGAAGAATGTGTACTCTGCTGCTGTATGAAGTGTTCTGTTTATGTCTGTTAGGTTCAGCTGGTCTTTGTGTTGTTGAAGCCCTATGTTTCCTTACTGATATTCTTTCTGGTTGATGTATTCATTATTGAAAGTGGAGTATTGAAATTCCCCTGACTCAGTAATTTCAAATGAACTCTCCTTGAGTTCACTAATTCTTTTTTCTGCTTAATTGATTCTGCTGTTGAACCCCTCTGGGTGGATTTTTTTTTTCCCCCAGTTCAGTTACTGTAATTTTCAGGTCCAGATTTTTCATTTGGTCTTTTTTATGTTTTCTATGTCTTTCTTGATATTTGCATTTTGTTCATGCATCATTTTCCTTGATTTTGTTTAGTTGTCTATTTGTGTTCTCTTTTAGTGCATTGAACTTTATTAAGATGATTATTTTAAACTTTTATTGTCAGAAAATTCACAGATCTCCATTTCTTTAGGGTCAGTTTCTGGAGATTTATTTTGTTCTTTTTTTTTTTTTTTTTTTTTTTTTTTGCGGTACACGGGGCTCTCACTGTTGTGGCCTCTCCTGTCGTGGAGCACAGGCTCCGGACGCGCAGGCTCAGCGGCCATGGCTCACGGGCCCAGCCGCTCCGCGTCATGTGGGATCTTCCCGGACCGGGGCACAAACCCGTGTCCCCTGCATCGGCAGGCGGACTCTCAACCACTGCACCACCAGGGAAGCCCTATTTTGTTCTTTTGATTGACCCATTTTTTTTCCTGTTTTTTCATGTGCCTTTAATTTTTGTTGTAATTTGTGCATTTGAAAAAGTAGCCACCACTCCCGGTCTTTATGAATGGGCTTCGTACAGGGTAAGGCCCTTACCAATCAACTCAGGTAGGGGGTCTGGAAGCCCCTCAAACCTTTTCTGGAGATACATCTTCTTTGGGCATCTGCACATAATTTCCCAGTTAGAGAGGTTTACTTGTTTCTTTATCTGGATCTTGTTGTAATCTTTTGCTCCCTCTGGTGTTTGTCAGTGGTACTGCAAGTTTTCTGGTGTTGCAGCAAGACTCTTAAGTTCTTTTTTGTTCTCCACAGCCCCCAGGCATCCAAAGAATGCTGGTTCAGTCAGCCTTCTGAGTTAAGTGAGACAGAAGATAGTCCCTTGGGCAACTTCCCAAAAAGCTGGAATGTTAGACACACGTTCCACTCTTCTCTTTCCCTCCCAAGGGAGAAGCTGTGAGCAGAATGTTTTCTCCTGATTGCTCCAAACAGTATCAGATCTTGTCTGGTTATGCAAGTTCTTGTGTGCCATTTTGCTCCCTGTTGGGCTTTTTTTGGATAAGTAGATTCATATCTTTTATCTTAAATACTAGTTCTGTTGCATTTTTTGTTCTTTCTTCAAGGACTCCAATTATATGAATGTCATTTGTTCTTTGCCTGTTTTTGTATCCTATCATTTTCTTTCTTACTCATTTTAGTTCTTTTTTCATCTTATTTTTATTCTCTTGATTATTTGACAGCCTTTATACAACACACTTATGTCTTTGAGTACATTTTGCATTGGGCTTCTAGTAATTTTAGTTTTCATCTCTGAGGTAATTGTCTTTTTCTTTCTTTCCTGAGTTCAGTCAACTCTTGCTATTTTTTTTCCCTGAGTTTTTTGCCCCCTTCTCTGATTTTAGTTTTTAAGTTTCTTATTCAGGTGACTTTTTTTTTTTCATATCCGTAAGTGTTTCTTTCGAGGATATTTAAGTTTGGGACATTCTTAAAGTTTTCTTCTCCACCTCCACTTTGGAGTAGAGAGAGTTCATTATTAGATGTATAGTTGAATCTCGTTTTTTGGGTTTTAATAATAGTACTAGACTTACTAGGTTTTCTTCTGTTCGTTTTTTGTGGATTTGGGGTGGTTCACAACATTCCTAGTTCAATGGTTCCCTTTTTTGTCTGTGTAGACTGTGTAGCATGATCTGCTTTTGAGGAGTAGGCAGAGAATAACTTGTCTCATTCTGGCTCTTTCTAGCTAGTGTTTCAAAATCCCCATCATTTGGTTTTCTGCAGGATAGGTGAGGTGGTCTCAGTTTTTATCTTTTTCTTCTCTGCAAGGATTTGAAACTTCCTCTTTTGATTTTGATCTCCCAGAATTTTGCGGTATTCTGTTTTGTGCTGATGGCTCATTTCTAATTCAATTTGTTATAGTGGCTTTTTAAGTTTCTTAGTCCTTTACTAGTAAGTTTACTATTATAGTGAGGTAGAGTAGGTAAATGTATTATTCAGTCAGGTATCTTTAATTGGGAATTTTGGGTGTAAATTTTTAAAACATCAACAAATAATGTTTGACTTTGTATGCAGCCTAACCCAATACATTCTGAAACCCTACAAATTGGGGCATGAGCTTGGCAAGATGGAAAAGAGACATACAAATAATGATTCAAATTTCAGTCCTGCTGATTTCCGTCATAGAAATCATAGTCTTAGTGTACTCATCTCCAAAAGAAAAAATATTTCTACTCTGTCCCTGTAGGATTGTGCCTGATACTTATTATACATGACTAGAAGTCATTAATTATTTAGCATCTTTTAGTTTGCGTTTAATGGCTTTTCATGTAATTTCATGTGTTACTAGGAAAAGTATGAAGTACAGAGAAAGTATAATATTTCTAGGGAAACACAAAACGTGTTTAGGTACAATATGGTAGGTTTCAGAATGTCAAAGTAACCATGAGAAGTGATTTTTGTGTATTTTGGTGGAGAGTCCTTTCATTTAGGATGTTAAACTTTTATAGCATTTTTCTTTTTTTTTTTAGTTTTTGGAAGAAATGTAGATTTACTATTTACTATAGAAAATTTCTGAAACTGCAAAAGGGGACAAAGAAGAAATACTTATAGCATTTTGTGGAATGTTCTATTCTGTATTCTTCCAGGCTTTTTTTGTGTCAATAGAGGTCTAAATTATGTTGTTTTTTTCTACTACCTAAGAGTTCCATTTTATGGATATGACATAATAGATGTACTAAGTCTGTATTTATTGCTATTTAGACTTTTTTTTTTTTTTTTTGGTGCTATAAACAGTGCCATGGTGAGCATTTTCATTTAGTCGGTGTTGCCCATTTGTTTGTTGCCTTTTGATGAATTCCATTAGTGGAGTTAGTGGGTCAAAGGCATGCTTTTTTAAAGGAAAGGAAATTAGGTGGTGCTTGGTTTTTAGTTATTTTTAAAAATTAGGTAACCTCACCAGTGTATGATGCAGCATGTAACAAGGAATCAGCATTACTCCCGTCAACATCTTCCCCCAATAAAATGACAAATCAAAACTGGTACCTACTTTGAGCCTTTTGTATGTTTGCCACTGATTAGTCTGTAGATTAAAATGGGGGAGGTGTCATGATCTGGCCTCTTAATTTCTGGCTGCATCTGTCATCTGTAGGCCGCGTTAAGAAGGGAGTCATCCATGATCTGTTTTTAAGTTTTTTCATTTGTAAAATTAATGTTAAATCTTAATCTATTAAGGATGTATTTCAAAATTGGATAATACCTAAAAATGTATTTAGGGCAAAGTCATATATCAAAAGAATCTCTTCAAATAAAAAATGTGCTCAGTTTCCTTTTTTTACCTGTGTCTGTAGATTATTAGCATTACAAGAACATGGTTTTTTATCTGTCAGACTTTTCTAATAAGGATGGAATAGTCAAGGAACACTGGAATCAGAGTCCTGAAATTTGGCTCTCTTATATATCATTCCTATTTGCTAAGAGCAAGTCACTTGTTTCCTGAGTCTCATTTACAAAATGAGATAATATCTACGCCTGTGTCCCCAGATTGTAAGGAGCTAATAGACATGTGATTGTGGGTGTACTTCGAGAGCTGTAAAACATATAAATGCAGGGTGGCATTGCATATTGCATCACTTTCTTTAACTAGGAGAGGTGAAATATCATGAAGGTAATAGGAAAGTATAGGCTTAAATAATGTTAGAGATTGCCAACCTCAGTCAAGGCCTGGCTTCCTAGTTTCTTGATGCTGTTTGTTTGCGTGTTTGATCCCATCACAACTTCTTAGACGACTCAAAATTTTGAGTACTAATAGATTTTAACTAAATCAATAGTAGTTTTTATATGGGGAAATTTACTTAGTGCTCCAACTTGGGATTCTACCCTATGAAGAAAAACATATTTCTTCCTTGCACTGAAGGTGAAGAAACTCTCAGATCTAAACCAGCACCCACCCTCATGTCCCTTTGTTCAATATTTGCCTTTTATTGACTGTCTCTGGGCTTTTGTCCATTTTGGATATTCTATTTTCTCTGCCTGAGTTGTTTTCTTCTTTTCCTCTTTTGCCTTGCTAAAAATCCCTGTTGATCCTAAAACTCTTAGTTTACATTTTACTTTCTTTGGACATCTTTATCCTCCCAAAACGAGTGGTTTGACTAATTGAAAAGAGATACACTTGTCAAGCTCAGATCGCATGCTCAGGTATCTCTCTTTCACTACCTAAGTTCCTTAAAGGCAAAGTCTGTCTCTCATTCACTCATAATTCTCAGGGACAGTAGTAGTATCTGGTGTCTGCCAGGTACTCTGACATGTGTTGAAAGGATGGCTGCTGATAAATAAATCTTAATTTATGCATTGCAGCGTAGCCAGTACTCTCTCTCTCTTTTTTTTAAATTGGGATATAGTTGTTTTACAATGTTGTGTTAGTTTCTACCGCACAACGAAGTGAAGTAGCGTTCCCTGTGCTATATAGCAGGTTCTCATTAGTTATCTATTTTATACATGTTAGTTAGTGTATATATGTCAGTCGCAATCTCCCAATTCATCCCCCCCTTCCCCCCTTGGTGTCCATACATTTGTTCTCTGCGCCTGTGCCTCTATTTCTGCCTTGCAGACAGGTTCATCTGTACCATTTTTCTAGATTCCACATATATGCATTAATATATGATATTTGTTTTTCTCTTTCTGACTAACTTCACTGTGTTTGACAGTCCCTAGGTCCATCCACATCTCTACAAGTGACCCAATTTTGTCCCTTCTTAAGGCTGAGTAATATTCCATTGTATATATGTACCACATCTTATTTATCCATTTGTCTGTCAGTGGGCATTTAGTTTGCTTCCATGACTGGGCTATTGTAAATAGTGCTGCAGTGAACATTGGGGTGCATGTGTCTTTTTGAGTTATGGTTTTCTCTGGGTATATGCCAGTACTCTTTTAGGTAAGGAAATAACAGAAGGCCTCTCTGATGAAATGAGACTTGAAGGAATTTCAGAAACAATCCATTTGGATATTTAGGAACCTTAAAGGAGAGGAGAAGTGTGGCTAGAATAAAGTTTGGGAGGAGAAAAGTAGGAAATAAGATCAGAGAGGTATAAAGCCTTGTAAGCGTTGAGTGATTTTAACCTTTAATCTAAATATGAAGGGGATCCTTTGGGGAATGACATGACCTAATTTACTGCCTTCCACAAGGTAAAGGTGCTTTGTTGGGAATGGTCCATAGTGGGTCAAGGGAGAAAGTGTCCATTAAGTGGTGGAGGTAATGAAAAGTTACTAGAATCTGGGTGTATTTTATAAGAACTTTTTGTTTCACCTTTGTTAAAAAATATTTCCTGCCGTGATAGTAATATAGTCTATCGAATATAATTTTATCTTTTCTTTGATTTATTCAGAATTTTGTACTGTTGAAGTTTGAGGTATATAAATGCAGAAGATACTTAAAATCTGTGATACAAATTCTTTTCCTGTTATTTGCATGTTTTTCTGTCATCTTGTTATTGGTGATAAACACCTCAATTAATTTAGCAAACAGGGGATCGATTTTCTTGCAATGTTAAATTCTTGAGATGTTAAATTCTAGTTTGTGAATATTTAATCTTTTTTTAAAAAATCCTACTTATTAAAATTGTAATCATCTAACATGGTATCAGTATGAGTACAAGTATTAAAGGGAGAATGATAGCAATGTTTTCTGAAGGTCTGTGGCAAAGGAACTGTTTAGAATTGATTCTTAAAGCACTGTGCAATTATTAAACAAAGTAAATTGTAAATAGAATTTTGCATTGAATTGACATTATTAAAACAACTCATGTTGCCTACTTTACATTTTCCAGGAACATCATTTACAGCGAGCTATTTCAGCACAGCAAGTGTTCAGAGAAAAAAAAGAGAGCATGGTCATTCCAGTTCCTGAGGCAGAGAGCAATGTCAACTATTACAATCGCTTGTACAAAGGAGAGTTTAAACAGCCAAAGCAGTTCATTCATATTCAGCGTAAGTTTGTTAATTCATTGTTTTCTGTTTGTAATTTAAATTTATCAACCAGTGAAAAATCCTTTCTTTTTGCCCAAAGAGATTTTAATTTTTCAGTTCGTATGCACTGATTTATAGAAATGTTAAACATGAAAGAATAAAATCCCTCTATGCTTACATCTCAACTTCAAGATCATTTGGAGTGTGAGTTGCATTTGGAACATTTGATAGTTATGTAGTACAGGATTTTCTATAGCACTTACACTTTATTATACAGCTAAAAGGTGGTAGATTACCATACCCAAATAAAAATTTATTTTTCAAGGCCTAGTGGCAATTATGCTGATTAGGGGCAAGTCTTCTAAAATTTTTAGAATTAGATCCTACACTTCTACCTTCATGTAGTTTTTATGGAATTCTAATTCTGCCTCCTTCGATCCTCTTATTTTTGTCCCCATCGTTACTATTTAAATGATCACCATCTTTTGCCTTAAAACTGTTTCACTGATCTCCTGACTGTTCTGTTTACTATCCACCATCTCCTATCTTTACCCTCTTCTAACCTATCTTCTTCACAGGTCCACTGGCACCAGAGTGGTCTTCCTAAAGTGTCCATCTGATCAAATCATGATGTGGCTTAAAATCCTACTGTTGTTCTTTATTCTACAATAGGAATTTTCAGCTAATTTTGCAGACAGAATGCTGGTGTCTTGGTATCTTGTCTGGCTGTGTTTAAAGAAAAACAACCTTTAGTAGTTTGTTAAAATAGAGATTCTAGGGCTGTGTCAGGCCTCCCTGTATGAGAATCTCTGGTATGCAGCCTGGTAATAAGTTTTTTTAAAAAGTTCTCCAGGTGATTCTGAAACGTCTCCAGATTCAAGGCTGGCTGTAAGATCTACTATTTTTCATCGATTCTAAGATGTGCCTTTGCCATATTTGAAATGAGATTACATCTTAAATTGCTTTTCTCGTGGATTAAAATCTGGTTTGTCTAAAGAGAATTTCTACTTGTTTTTGCCAGGCATCTGGGGACCAACCTGAGACCACCTTAAAGTCTTTACTTGTTTGTTTTGTTTTATTTGTTTGTTTTTGGACCACACTGGTAGCTTTAGTTTTATTTGTTTGTTTTTTTAGACCACACAAGTAGGCTGTAGACCAGCTTGGAATTCAGTTCTCAGCGAGAGGTTTTTTCTCCCCTCCTTCCACCTAAGGGCAAGTTGAGAAATATAGTTTCATGCTGTTCCTTTCTACATGGCTGGTTTATTTCTTTATCTTACACTGAGGCTGTTGCCCTTTGGTAGTATAGCTTTATGCAGGAGTATTCTATTAAATTTATTGATAGACCCCAATATAAAGCTTTTTTTTTTCTTTCTTGCAGTACATAAAGTAATGGTGCATCTTATATAGATTTGACAAAATCTAGTAATAGCCAGATTCTCTAATTCGAATACAAGGCCCTTTGTGATTTGTTACCTGCTACCCCTTTAACCTCATTTCCTGTTGCTCTTTCCCTCACTCTTTGCATCATAGGGAATAACTTAAAATTATCCACATTTGCCTTGTTGTTTCACATTTCACATTTCCTTGCATATGCTATTCAAGTCTTCTTTCCCTTTCTGTAGCTCATTGAAGACCTAACTCCATTTTGAAGCTTACCCTGATTTCTCATTCTACCTCTCTTCTTTGCTTATCTTAGTACCTTGTACATACCTCTAACAGAGGACTGAGCATACTTGATTGCAATTGTTTGTAGCCATTCTTTCTCTCCTTTTAGACTGTGAGCTCCTTGAGGGCAGGTACTATGTTTTATTTTCCCTTTGTATCTTTAGTGTTAAATGCATGGCTTATAGATGCTCAATAAATGGCATGTTTGTTGACTGGTTCAATTGTTTTTAAATGGCTTAAAAGCCCTTAGGTGTCAAAAGCATTTTCCAGAGACTTTTCCCCTAAGGATTCAAGAGAAATACACTTGCAAAAATTGTGTGATTTGTTTCCACTATGTCTTTGACTTTGAGTCCCTTTAGCATGTTGAATTTTCCTTGTCTTTGTATCAGGAATGAGATAGCTGTTCTTAATATGAATTTTAAGGATTTTTTAAGCCAACGTATCCCTTCCCCCCTTTTTTTGTATTTTAATAACAATGTAGCTGGACAATAGGACCATTTGTAAAAGCCATTGTAGGAAACTGGAACCAGAAATTGGATGTAACCCATCTGGGTGGGGCCCATTAGATACAATAAACATTAATCTGTGTTGTTTTTTTCATTTCATTTTATTCTATTGTTGTAATAAATGGAATAAAAATAATAGAAAATTATTTTAACTTTCATTTTTTCTCTTTTAGTCTGTCAGCATATATATATTTTATATACTATACTAAATTGTACTACACATACAGTTTTTTTCCTGCCTTTTCTACATATATTTTAAGTTCCTCAGGTTTTTGTAGTCTCCTATTGTCATTTTCAATATGTATATAATTTTCTATCAAATTTATATTCCATTATTTGCTTACCTCTGTGCCTATTATTGACCTTAAGTTTATCTGTACTAAAATTTAAACTCGTTATTGTTGACTCTTTTTTCAAGGAAGGCTTGATATAACTTCTTTCTAAGCCCTTGAATACAAGGAATTTCAGAAAATATTGCTCTGGATTTTTCTTTTTCTTCTTTTAATGATAGATTTGAAAGAATCGCCTCCCATTTCCCTTGCTAGAAAAGCATAGTTGCCACAGTGGGGCGGCTTAGCTCAGGCCCATCACATTGCTTGACTGGGCTCTGGCAGACACCTTTGTGTTGGTCTGCCAAAGTATTGTATTGTATTGCTCTGCTCTTGTCTTTGTACCTTCCAGTCATCCACACTGCCACTGTTGTGATTGGTACCCATTTAGAATTTTTCAAAGACTCACTGTTGCCTGTGGGATAAAATTTTAACATATTTGTATGGTGTTTAAGGCCCTCCTTTGTGCCTGTCCAGTCACAATTTGCTGTGTATTCTTCCACCATGACATCAGCCTCATTGAAATGAACTGTTGGAGGTCTGTTTCCTCCACTAGACTGTAAGTTCCTCAGGAACAGAAGCTGCATCTCATTCTCCATACAGTCCTACACTACAGTCTCAGTACACCACACCCCACCCCCCATTCCTCTAACCCTTCACACTTCCAGATACAATAATAATGAGCTCCTTTTAGATCTCTGACTTATCTCTTATTTTTTCATGCCTCCAGGGCTTTACATAGCCCTTTACTTCTCTTCTCCTCTTTTTAAAATACAACTTGTTCTTCAAGGCTCATCTCCAGAACTACCTTTAGGAGCCTTTTCCTGACCCCTCTAAGCAGAGGTCTTGGCACTGTTTACCTCAAGCCCTCCTGTGTTGTGTGCATCGACCACCTGCAGTTGTGATTGTTTGCCCTCTGTTGCTTCACTAGGTCATAAGGCTCATTGAAAGGAGGGACTTCTTTTTTCCCTTTTAATTTTACTGCTTACTGTAGTACCTAGCATATGATTAGGTATGCAGTTAAATATTTGCCAAATAAATAAATCAGTGAATGAATGGTGAAGATATAAGCGTACACATCATGACTTTTTTGAGACATTGATCTCGTAGGACTCAAAATTATATACAGAATTAAATACAAGAATAAAATTATTGGTGTGTACAGTGAAATTGAGAGACCTGCTCTGTGGATCAGGTTAAAAATTGAGCTCACTTATTCACCAACAGTGTCATTTTAGGACAAAAATTATCTGCCAGGAAGGAGTTAGGAGTGGAATGACTCCAGTCTTGGTGTGGATGTGAGATAAACCTGCCTATTCTTTCCTGTCCCTTTTGGTACCAGTTCGCCATAGTAACCCATATTGGTATTCAGGGGAACTTATTTAATCACAACACATTGTGGTGTTCTGACCAGGTTGAAAGCATCTTGGTGACCTATAGTCATTGATGACCCAAGATACTCAAACTGTTCCTCATTTAAGCTAATTCTACACATTGGTCAGTTGTGTAACATACAGAAAATGCTACTTCTGTTTTACTTACTGTTATAACAAATTTACTTTGGGTACCTCAACCCAGATGTTAAAATTCTTTCATTCCTTTAGGAGTTTAAGAACTTCATTAAATTCAAGATCCAAACCTTTTTTTTTTTTTTTTAAGGAAATGACTGTTTACATAGCAATAAATTCTTTATTTTGACCTCCCATTACCCCTTTTACTTAATATATTTTACAGTATCTCAGAATTTTAGAAAGTGAAGGAACTTAAGATATTGTTTCATAAGTATTCTGTAGTTAATTTATATCCAGTTTTGAACTCAATTAAATGCTTCTTTGAAACAGGACTCCTTTGCTTGTTTTGAGATGAAGGTTCACTTCCCCTTCTCAGTGCATTACTCCTACAAACACAGATCAGTAGAATGTCTCACCTGTTTCTTGGCTGAAAGAAAGAGTTCAGGAGAAAGAATTGGTGGGGTAGCACCCCTTGTTATCTGTCAGGCAGGGAGAGGAACCCACTCAAAGGAAACTGAATTCTGCTGTTTGTGTCTGCAGCCAACATCTTAAGCCCTGGGAAGGTGCCTGTCCATGCGTGTACACTGCTGTACACCTCAGTACACTTGAAACTGACTCCTCAGTTCAGTGAAGCTGGCCATTGTCAAGTCTACAATTGGAAAAGAAGAAAAATTCTGCTTATTTAGTGTAAGGTGGACGTATGTATTCTACTAGGTTTTCAACAGGAGCGAGACAGATGCTGATCTAACATCCAACTTTAATTTCATTATCCTTGGAATGTTTTTTGCTGTTCTCCCTATTAAACAAAAATGATGATAACTGACCTTTTGCTTTGGCAGGGCAAATATGTTTTGATTGGAAGGAGTTGGAGAAGATACCAAATGAAGAGCATTGTTTTGTTTATACAGTAAAACTTTTTGGTGGAAAGGGTGCATTCTAGGAATATCATTTCTTGTAAAAATGTCACTGGATATCTATTAAGAAATCAAATTGAGCAGAAATGACATCACACATTTAAATAAATACCAGAAAAGCCAGGCCACAAGTATAGGAGTGGATTGTATCAGATTTATGAACAACACATTCCAGGCTAGATTCCAGGTTGAGGTGGTCAGAGGAGTGATATCAGGGGCAGTGAGCAAGGTCAGGCCCTGAGGACAACCTGCATTCAGATTAGCTGGCTTTAAGGGTCTTCCTCTCTTCTCAAGATTGTGCTGAGCCTCCTATCCTTGGATAAAGCTGTGAGTGTGGGCAGTAGTGCTAAAATGGTAGAGCAGTATCTGGGTAACTACTAATCCAGGAAAGGATGAGGAGCCCTAAAACTTAGAAAATTACATATTAAGTCATTCCAGGTATTTGGGAAAATGAAATAATCATTTGACAGTCTGGGATAGAGAAGTGATAGAGAAGTCTGAGTACAAGGAGCATGCCCCTTGGGCCTATATGCATTTACTTATGTCCACTATTTAAAAAAAATTACCAAGGGCATTTTTCACAGAACTAGAACAATACTTTTAAAATGTGTGTGGAAACAGAAAAGACCCTGAATAGCCAAAACAATCTTGAGAAAGAAGAACAGAGCCAGAGGAATCATGCTCCCTGATTTCAGACTATACTACAAAGCTACAGTAATCAAAACAGTATGGTACTGGCACAAAAACAGACACGTAGATCAATGAACCAGGATAGAGAGCCCAGAAATAAACCCACTTGCTTATGGTCAATTAATCTACAACAAAAGAGGCAACAATATACAATAGAGAAAAGACAATCTCTTCAATAAGTGGTGTTTGGAAAACTGGACAGCTACTTGTAAAAAAATGAAATTAGAACATTCTCTAACACCATATGCAAAAATAAACTAAGAATGGATTAAATGTAAGACTGGATACTATAAAACTCCTAGAGGAAAAAATAGGCAGAACACTCTGACATAAATTGCAGCCATATTTTTTTGGATGTGTCTCCTAAAGTAAAGGAAATAAAAGCAAAAATAAACAAATGGGACCTAATTAGACTTAAAAGCTTTTGTGCAAGAAAGGAAACTACTGACAAGATGAAAAGACAACGTACTGAATGGGAGAAAATATTTGCAAATGATATGATCAATAAGGGATTAATATCCAAATATATAAACAGCTCATACAACTCAACATCAAAAACACAACCTGATTTATAAATGGGTAGAAGGGGACTTCCCTGGTGGTCCAGTGGTTAAGACTCAGCACTCCAATGCAGGGGGCGCGTGTTCAGTCCCTGGCAGGGAAACTAAGATCCCACGTGCTGCCTGGCATGGCCAAAAAAACGAGGGGGGGCGGGCAGAAGAACTGAATAGACATTTTTCCAAAGAGGACATGCAGATGGGCAACAGGCACATGAAAAGATGATCAGCATCACTAATCATCATGGAAATGCAAATCAAAACCACAATGAGGTGTCACCTCACACCTGTCAGAATGGCTGTCATCAAAAAGAAAAAAAATAACAAACGTTGGTGAGGATGTAGAGAAAAGGGAACCCTCATACACTGTTGGTGGGAATGTAAATTGGTGCAGCCACTGCAGAGAACAGTATGGAGGTTTCTTAAAAAGCTAAAAATAGAACTACCATACGACCCAGCAATACCAATCCTGGGTGTATATCTGAAAAAAACAAAAACACTAATTTGAAAAGATACATGCACCTCAATGTTCATAGCAGCATTATTTACAGTTGCCAAGATATGGAAGCAACCTAAGTGTCCATAAACAGATGAATGGATAAAGAAGATGTGGTATATATACACAATGAAATACTGCTCCCAAGCATGCTCCCAAGCATGCTCCCAAGACCTTGTAATTAAGGGAGCCAGAATTTGAACCAGGCAGTCAGATTCCAGAATCCATGCTTTTTTTTTTCTTCTAGTTTTATTGAGATATAGATGACATACAGGACTGTGTAAGTTTAAGGTGTACAGCATAATGATTTGCCTTACACATATTTTTAAATGATTACCAGAATAAATTTAGTTAACATCCTTCACTTCATATACAGAAAAAGAAAAAAGAATAAAAATATTTTTCCCCCTGTGATGTGAACTCTTAAGATTTACTCTCTTAACAGCTTTCATATGTAACATAGAGCCATGTTAACTATAGTCATCATGTACATTACATCCCCAGAACTTACTTATCTCATAACTGGAAGTTTGTACCTTTTGACCACCTTCATCCAGTTCTCCCTCCCCCAGCCTCCCACCTCTGGTAATCACAAGTCTGATCTCTCTTTCTATGAGTTTGGGGTGGGGGGTTGGAAATTTTTTTTTTATATCTACTTCTAAGTGAGATCATACAGTATTTGCTACCTTTCTCTGTCTGAGTCAATTCACTTAGCATAATGCCCTCAAGGTCCATCCATAATGCCCGTAAATGGGCAGGATTTCCTGCTTTTTAATGGCTGAATAATATTCCATTGTACCACAACTTTAGTTTGTCGATAGGCACTTAGGTTGTTTCTTGTCTTGGCTATTGTAAATAAGGCTGCTGCAAAATGGGGGTGCATATATCTCTTCAACACAGTGTTTTCATTTCCTTTGGCTTATTCCCAGAAGTGGGGTGGCTGAATCATATTGTAGTTCTATTTTTAACTTTTTGAGGAACCTCCATACTGTTTTCCATAGTGGTTGTATCAATTTGCATTCCTACTGACAGTGCACAAGGGTTCCCTTTTCTCCACATACTTACCAGCATTTGTTATCTCTTGTCTTTCTGGTGCTGGTCATTCTAACAGGCATGCGGTGATATCTTGTGATTGTGATTTGCGTTTCCCTAATAATTAGTGAGGCCAAGCATCTTTCCATGTACCTGTTAGCCATTCATGTATCTTCGTTGGACAAATGCCTGTTCAGGTCCTTTACATAGTTTTAAGTGGATTAATAGGGTTTTTTTTAAACATTTTTAGATTTACAAAAGATTGAGCAGATAGTACAGCAAATTCCCATATACTACCTCCTACACACACACACACACACACACACACACAATTTCCACTATTATCTTGCATTAGTGTGGTACATTTGTTACAGTTGATGTAGTCAGTACCTTATTAACTAAAGTCCATTCTCTTTGGTGTTTGTGTTGTACAGTTTTATGGATTTTTAAAAATCCATGTCATAGATCCACCATTACATTATCTTATAGAATAGTTGAATTACGATAAAAACTCCCTGTATTTTCACCTATTCATTCCTTCAAATCCCTGGCAACCACTGATCTTTTTGCTCTCTCTGTAGTTTTGCCGTTTCCAGAATGTGATATAGGTGAAATTATACAGTACATAGGCTTTTCAGACTGGCTTCCTTAACTTATCAGTTTGCATTTAAGATTCTTCTAATTTTTTTTTGGCTTGATAGTTTTTTTTTTTAATCATTGAATAATATTCCATTGTATGGATAATTCAGAGTTTGTTTATTCATTTACCTATTGAAGGACACCTTGGTTGCTTCCAATTTTTGGCAATTATGAAAAATGTACTCTAAGTAATAGCATGTTTTTATGTGGACGTAAGTTTTTATCTCTTTTGGGTAAATACCTAGGAGTGCAATTGTTGGTTTGTACAGTAAGGCAGTGTTTAACTTTGTAAGAAACTGCCAAACTGACTTCCAAAGTGGGTATTCCATTTTGCATTTCTACCAGCAGTGAATGAGAGCTCATGTTGCTCTGTATCCTCATCAGCTTTGGTATTGTCAATTTTAGAATTTTAGCTATTCTAATAGGTATGTAATGGTATCTCATTATTTTAACTTGTAATTCCCTAATAACCTAGGATGTTGAGTACCTTTTCATATCATTATTTGCAGTTTGTATATCTTCCTTGGTGAGGTGTCTGTTGGATCTTTTACCCATTTTTTAATTGGGATCTTTGTTTTCTTACTGTTGAATTTTAAGTGTTCTGTGTATATTTTGGAGTCCTTCATCAGATATGAGTTTTTTAAATATTTTCTCCCAGTCTGTGGTTTTCTTTTCATTCTTTTAATAGTGTCCTTCATAGAGGAGAAGTTCTTTATTTTAAAGAGGTCCAACTTAATTTTTTTCTTTCATGGATCTTGCTTTTGGTGGTATTTCTGAAATTTCATCACCAAACATAAGAGCATCTAGATTTTCTCCCATGTTACTTTCTAGTAGATTTATAGGTCTGTTTTACATTTAGGTCTGTGATTCATTTTGAGTTAATTTTTGTGAAGGGTGTAAGGTCTGTGCCTAGATTCATCTTTTTTAATATGGATGTCCAGTTGTCCCAGCACTGTTTGTTGAAAAGACTATTCTTTTTCCATTGAATTTGTCTTTGCTCCTTTGTCAAAGATCAGTTGAGTGTATTTGTATGGGGCTATTTCTGGACCCTCTGTTCTCTTCCACTGATCTTTTTGTCTATGTTTTGGTCAATAGCACACTGTCTGAATTACTGTAGCTTCATAGTAAGTCTTGAAGTCAGTCCTCTGACTTTATTCTTCTTCAGTATTCTGTTGACTGTTTTGGATTTTTTTGATTCTTCATATAAACTTGAGAATCACTTTGTCAGTACTGATTGATACACAAAATGACTTGCTGGGATTTCGATTGAGATTGTGTTGAATCTTTAGATCAAGTTGGGAAAAGCTGATGTGTTAACCAAATTGAGTCTTCCTACCCATAAACATGACTGTCTTTCCATTTATTTAGTTCTTTGATATGTTTCACCAGAGTTTTGTTGTTTTCCTCATATAGAACTTGTACATATTTTGTTAGATTTGTACCTTAATGTTTCATTTTTTTGGATGCTAATGTAAATGTTTTTGTGTTTTTAGTTTCAAATTCCACTTTCTCATTGCAGTATATAGGAAAGTGTTTGACTTTTGTATATTAACCTTGTTTTCTGCAACCTTGCTATAATCACTTAGTTCCAGGAGTTTTTGGTCAGTTCTTTAATAGAATGTATATACATATGTACATAGACAAGCTTATCATCTGTGCACAAAGACAGTTTAATTTCTCCCTTCCCAGTCTTTATAGCTTTCGTTTCCTTTTTTTTTTTTTGTCTTACTGCGTTAGCTGGGACTTCTGGTACAACGTTGAAAAGCAGTGGTGAGAGGGGACATCCTTGCATTGTTTCTGATATTGGTAGGAAAGCTCTTAGTTTCACACCACTAAGTATGATGTTTGCTGTAAGTTTTTTGTAGATGTTCTTTATCAAGTTGAGGAAATTTCCCTCTATTCCTAGTTTGCTGTCAGTTTTTATCATGAATGGATGTTGGATTTTGTTAAATGCTTTTTAACAAAAAAGCATTTTTTTGTTAAATGCTTTTTCTGCACTATTTCTGCATCAATAATCTAATCTTCCACCTGTGAGAACTGTAAAAGGAAGAGCAAATTAAATCCAAAGTAAACAGAAGAAAAGAAATAGGATAAGAAATAGAGCAGAAATCTACTGATACCAATAAGAGTTTTGGTTTTTGGTTTGACCAGAAACCAAAATAGAGCAGAAATAATTATATCTATTGATATAATTTTGATTTTTTTCTTTGTTGATGTGGTGGATTACATTCATTGATTTTTTTCCCCCAGCTTTGCAGAGAAAAAAGGTATTTATCACAGGTACTGTGATAAATCTCACTTGGTCATGGAGTATAATTCTTTTTATACATTTTTAGATTCGATTTTATTGAGGATTTTTGCTTCTGTGTTCGTGAGAGATATTGGTCTGTAGTTTTCTTGTAATGTCTTTATCTGATTTTGGTATTAGGGTAATGCTGGCCTCATAGAATGAGTTAGGAAGAATTCCCTCTGCTTCTATCTTCTGATAGACATTGTAGAGTATTGATACGATTTCTTCCTTAAATGTTAGGTAAAATTCACCAGTGAGCCCATCTGTGCCTGGTACTTTCAGTTTTGGAAGATTATTAATTATTGATTCAATTTCTTTAATAGAGACAGGCCTATTCAGATTGTATATTTTTTCTTGTGTGAGTTTTGGCAGATTGTGTCTTTCAAGGAATTAGTCCATTTCATAAAGGTTATCAAATTTATGGGCATAGAATTGTTCACAGTATTCTTTGACCATCCTTTTAATGTCCATGGATTCGGTAGTGATGCTCCCTATTTTAAAATTTCTGATATTAGTAATTATGTTCTGTCTCGTTTTTTCTGAGTTAGCTTGGCTAGAGCCTTATTGATTTTACTGATCTTTTCCAAAAACCAGCTTTTGGTTTTGTTGATATTTTTCTCTATTGATTTCCTGTTTCCACTTTCACTGATTTCTGCTCTATTTCTTACTCTATTTTTTTTCTTCTGCTTACTTTGGATTTAATTTGCTCTTCCTTTTCCAGTTCCCACAGGTGGAAGATTAGATTATTGATTTTAGATCTTTCTTCTTTTCTAATTTATGCATTCAATGCTTAAATTTTCTTCTAAGCACTGCTTTTTTACATCCCACAAATTTTGATGAGTTACATTTTCATTTAGTTCAAAATATTTTAAAATTTCTCTTGATATTTCATCTTTGACCATATTTATAAGTGTATTGTTTAATATCTAAGTATTTTGGGATTTTCCAGCTATGCTTCTCTTATTGATTGCTAGTTTAATTCCATTGTGATGTGAGAGCAGATATTGTATGATTTTTATTCTTTTAAATTTATTAAGGTGTTTTTTTATGTCCCAGGATGTGGTATCTTGGTCAGTGTTCCCTGTGAGCTTGAAAAGAATGTGTAATCTGTGTTGTTGCTTGATGTGGTCTGTGGATGTCCATTATATCCATAATATGATTGATAGTGGTGTTGAGTTCAGCAATGTCCTTACTTCCACGTTATTTTTGTTTTGAACCCTTTTAGAGTAAGTTACAGATCTTTATCTATGAATACTTAAGTGTTTCTTTTTTTTTTTTTTTTTGCGGTACGCAGGCCTCTCCCGTTGCGGAGCACAGGCTCCGGGCGCGCAGGCTCAGCGGCCATGGCTCACGGGCCTAGCTGCTCCGCGGCATGTGGGATCTTCCCGGACCGGGGCACAAACCCATGTCCCCTGCATCAGCAGGCGGACTCTCAACCACTGCTCCACCAGGGAAGCCCAAGTGTGTGTTTCTTAAAAACACATTCTTTTACATAACCAAAGCACAGTTATCAAAATCAGTAATTGCCACTGCAGTTACCTAATCTGTTCACCTCATTTGCATTTTAATAATTGCCCCAGTAATATTCTTAATAGTGAAGGAAAACTTCAGATGATATGTTGCATCCAGCCATCACATGATGGTTTTGGGCTATTCCTAAATCTTTTTGTGCGTCATGCCACTGACATTTTTGAGTACAGGCCAGTTATTTTGTACAGTGTTCCTCAATTTGGGTTTGCCTGTTTCCTGGGATTTGATTCAGGTTAAAATGGGTGTTTTTGTTTTGTTTTTTAAATATTTATTTATTTATTTGGCTGCTCTAGGATCTTTGGTGCAGCGTGCGGTATCTTCATTGCGGTGTGCGGGATCTTTAGTTGCAGCATGTGGCCTCTTAGTTGCAGCATGCGGGATCCCTGACGAGGGATCAAACCCAGGCCCCCTGTGTAGGGAGCTCAGAGCCTTAACTGCTGGACCCCTAAAATGGGGTTTTTGTTGTTGTTTTGTTGTGGTAAAAAACACATAACAAATTTTCTCTATTAACACTTTTTAAGTATACATTACAGTATTGTTAACTATGTACACATCATTGTACAACAGATCTCTAGAATTTTTTTTTAATTTATTTATTTTATTTATTCATTTTTGGCTGTGTTGGGTCTTTGTTGCTGCATGCGGGCTTTCTCTAGTTGCAGCGAGCGGGGGCTACTCTTTGTTGCGGTGCGCAGGCTTCTCATTGCGGTGGCTTCTTTTGTTGCGGAGCACTGGCTCTAGGCATGCGGGCTTCAGCACTTGAGGCATGCAGGCTCAGTAGCTGTGGCACATGGGTTTAGTTGCTCCATGGCATGTGGGATCTTCCTGGACCAGGGCTCGAACCCGTGAGCCCTGCATTGGTGGGCGGATTCCTAACCACTGCGCCACCAGGGAAGTTCTAGAATTTTTTATTTTGTATAACTGAAACTAAACAATTCCCTGTTAACACCCTCCCCGCAGTACCTGACAACCACCGTTCTACTTTTTGTATCTGTGAATTTGTCTACTTTAAGTGGAATCCTGTGGTATTTGTCTTTTTGTGACTGGCTTATTTCACTTAGCATAATGTCCTTGAAGTTCATCCATGTTGTAGCATATGACAAGATTTCCTTCTTTTTTAAGATTGAATGATATTCCACTGTATTTACATACCACATTTAGTTTATCCATTCATCTGTTGATGGACATTTTGGTTGCTTCCATATCTTGGCAGTTGTAAATAACATTGCAGTGAACATGGGTGTTCACATATCTCTTTGAGATCCTATTTTCAGTTCTTTTGGATATATGCACAGAAGTGTGATTGCTGGATCAGATGGTAATTCTACTTTTAATATTTGAGGAAACTTCATATTTTTTCCACAGTGGCAGCACCTATTTTATCATCCTACCAATAATGCACAGGGTTCCAATTTCTCCACTTTCACCCCAAGTGTAATTTTTTGTGTTGTGTTTTATTTTAGAAGTGGCCATCCTAATGAGGGTGAGATGACATCTCATTGTAGCCTTGTGTTTCCCTAATGTTTAGTGATGTTTAGCATCTTTTCATATGCTTGTTGGCTATTTGTATATCTTCTTTGGCAAATTGTCTATTCATATCCTTTAAATCGGTTATTTGGTATTTTGTTCTTGAGTTGTAGGCGTTCTTTATATATTCTTACATAAAGATATATGTTATACCCTTATCAGATATGTTTTGCAACTATTTTCTCCCACTCCATATTTTCACTCTTTAGATTGTTTCCTTTGCTGTGCAGAAGTTTTTAAGTTTGATGCAGTCCCATTTGTCTATTTTTGCTTTTGTAGCCTGTGCTATTGGTGTCATATTCAAGTAATCATAGGCAAATCCAGTGTCACAAAGTTTTCTGCCTTTGTTTTCTTCTAGGAGTTTCAAGTTGATATTTGTATATGATGTAAGATAAGTGTCCATCTTCATATTTTGCATGTGGATTTCCAGTTTTCCCAACACCATTTGTTGAAAAGACTATCCTTTCTCCATTGTTTAGCCTTGGCACCCTTTTTGATCATTTGGTCATATACATAATGGTTTATTTCTTTGCTGTCTGTTCCATTGGTCTGTATGTCTGTCTTTATGGCAGCCACACCGATTTGATTATTGTGTCATTGCAATATGTTTTGAAGTCTAAAATGTGTATTTAAAAATGAGATATATTTACCGTAGGGCTGATTTTTGCAAAGAATATTTGGTGAAATCTTCTTTAGTTAAAGAGTCTCTTTTTGTAAAGGAAATTATTCATTGCTCTCTAATTCATGTTTTATACGTTTGGATTTTTTCAGATCTATTAAGATTTCTATTTTAAATCTTTCTGATATCTTCTGTATACTGAGTTTACCTCCATTGTCCATTTAATACTTTGCTAACATTAAAGCAATTCTCTTTATAAGAATACTGCTGTTTAGGGCTTCCCTGGTGGTGCAGTGGTTGAGAGTCCGCCTCCTGATGCAGGGGACACGGCTTCGTGCCCCGGTCCAGGAAGATCCCACATGCCGCAGAGTGGCTAGGCCCGTGAGCCATGGCTGCTGAGCCTGTGCGTCCGGAGCTTGTGCTCTGCAACGGGAGAGGTCACAACAGTGAGAGGCCCATGTACCGCAAAAAAAAAAAAAAGAATACTGCTGTTTAATTTCTCAAGTTCCTGACCATTTAGTGGGCTAGAGAGATATGTTCTCTTTCTGTGACTTATTTATTAATTATTTTACACTATAGATATTAATAGAATGTGTGTTCTTACTGATATAAAATATATAATTGTAGAATTAGTTTGTACAAATTAAGCCAAGATACTGCATGAACCCAGATGTCTGAGTGAGGCTTTTTGCCCTCCTACTGTACTTGTTGAAAGATTGGTTGAGAGTGAATAAGATAAGAGGTTTGAACAGAAGAATCTGGGGATCACAGTACATAGGGATCACAGACCCAGAATATTTTCTTAAAGCACAAAATCGTTTTTAGAGTCGCAAAGTAACGTGATTTTACTTTATCTTTAAATAGATAATGCATTTAGAATATTCCAAAATAAAAATATACAAAAACAACTTCATCCCTGTCTACCCTCTACTCCAGTCATCCTCCCGTTATAAGTAACCACTTGTATTAGTCTATCTATTCTTTTAGGGTTTTGTTACACAAATTGAGGTACATAGGAAATTATATTCTTATACCCCTTCTTACAGAAAAATTAGCACACTATATGTACTTTTTAGCATATTTTGTGTGTGTGTGCGTGTGTGTATAAGAGTGTAGTCTAGGAATTGTCCTGTATCAGCGTGTAGAGTGTGTCCTCATGCCTTTTTACTGCTGCATAAGTAGTCCTTTGTGTTTGGGTTGTGCCAGTTTATTATCCATTTTCCTATGGAATGAAACTTGGATTGTTTCCAGTCTTTTGTTATTACAAATAGTGCTTCAGTGAATAATTTTGAATATAAAGAATTTCATAAGGGTACGATTATATCTTTTTCTTACAGAAGTTATCAAATTGCCCTCTGTAAGGATTATAACAGTTTGTATGTCCACTAGCAAAGTATGAGAGAGCTTGTTTCCCCATATCCTGGTCAAAAGATTGCTTTTGAATTTTTTGATTTTTGCCAGTTGGTAGGTAAGAGATGATACACCTCAGTGTATCAGTAGTAATTTTTTTAAAATAAACTTTTGATTTTGGAAAAACTTTAGATTTACAGGAAAGTTGTGACGGTAGTACAGAGTGTTCCTGTATACCTCTCATCCAGTTTCAGTTTCCTCTAATATTATCATCATGCATTACTGTGGCACATGTGTTGAATCTAAGAAATCATACTGGTACATTATTATCATTACCTGAAACCCAGACTTTACTCTGATTTCTCAGTATAGTTTTAATTTGGATTTCTTATTATGAATGAGGTTGAGGGTCTTTTCATGTGATTAGAATCCATTAGCATTTTTATGTCCTGAACTGTTACTGTCCAGTTGTCTATTGAGTTGTTAGAAAACACGGGAGGAAGAATCTGAAGGAGGAGAAAAGAGAAGACTAATAAGAAAAAGCATAATTTGAGGGAGAATAAAGGGATCATTGTCTTTATACACCTTTTTTAAAAAAAATCATTATCACACCCCCTGGGTCCTATCTAATATCATTAGGCTCTTTCCCCTCTCTAACTATGAAAATCTCTTATCTGAAAATTCAGAGTATCCACTTACCCATTCTCATGGTCTGGGATTCCCATAGTTGTAGTCATTGCTACTGATTTTGACCAGTAATACTTTTTTTATATATAAAAAGTGAATTCTTCAAAGTGGGAGAGGAATGTAGTTTGTTGGCTAGTCAGCAGAAAGACTACGAGAATAATCCTGATTATAGTATAAACCTGGAACTCCTTACAGAATAAATCAGTTGGTAGACAGCCTTGGATCACTATATAATCTTGTAAAAAGTGGCCTTGAACTCTTCTGCACTTCACTTTCTTTTTCTATACATTGGGAGGAAAGTGTAAGTAAGATCTCTAGTCAAGTCTTATAACAATAGGAAATCTTGGAGAATCAAAGTCAAGAATTCTGACTTTATCAAGATTCATATGATCTCTTGGTACAACATTTAGAACAGCTAGATTTGGAGGTTATCAGAACCTTGGAGAGCTCCAAGCAGAAGAGGAGATGGTGCTTGGGTTGCTTCTGAACTTTGAGATATACTAGTTCATCATTAAGTATCTTTGAAAGTTATTTGAAGCCTGAGGATCTTAACAATACAAGAATTTTTAAAATTCATTGTATTTCACATTAGGAATAAGTAAAGTTTATAATCTTTTAAGAGTGAAGATTTGGGTTTAGGTTAGAGGTCTTCAAAATGTTGTCCAGCATCACTTGGGAACTTGTTAGAAATACAAACTCACAAGGCACACTCCAGATCTACTGGGTCAGAAACTGGTCATCAAGCTCAGCAATCTGTTTGATTCAATCAGATGATTCTGGTGAATGCTTAAGTTTGAGAAACACTGTTTTAAAGGCTTTGATGCTACTTATGTCAAGGAGAGACTTATGAGCCTTTGTCAGATCCCTGGACTTCCTTAGAGTTAAGTATATGGGATCTTAGGAAGATGTTTTATTCCAACTGCTTCCTAGTTCATAGGTCTACCTGGTCAGAGCCCACTTTATTGTACACTGGGTTGCATTTAACTGAGATTTAGATATGCAGTAGCATTGCTGATGCTAGACTTGTAAAACTCTTCAACTCTACTTTTAAAATATATATATACATTTTATATATGTGCATACAGCTTCCGTGGACATACGGTTTTGAATTTTTGTCCTGCTATTTGAAGGTACATTGGAATCATATAGCCTCCTATCCAAACTCATTATTGTTAATTTATGGCTTTTGTAGTTAAGCATATTCTCTGTCTTTTTTCCTGCTACCCTCTCTGTCTGGAATTACCTTTCACCACTTTCTCTATGCTTTATGGTGTTGTTATCTATCTTAATTTATCAGGGAGCCTGTTACTCATGTTGTACATGTGTTTGTTGTTAGTGGGTGTTAGTCAGTGTTTGTTGTTACTGGGTTCAAAGGATTAATAAACATAATTTTGGAAAGTTGTATAAGAAAGGAAATGCAGAGCTGGAAGAAGAGGTAGACTAGAGAGTTTTTAAGTGAATGACACTCTTATAAGTGTTATTGTTAATACTTTCAAAGAAGAACCTTTACAAAACAAGGTGCATTAGTGCCTCTGTCTTATTTTGTTGCTTGCATCAAAGGGATTGGGGGAAAAAAGAAAGAAAGAAAAAAAAAAGAAACAAAAAGGGATTGGATATTAGCAAATAGTGTCCAGAAGTAAGCATTTAAGAAATTTAAAGATGCATGAAAGTAGGAGCTTTGTATAATGTTGCTTCTTTTTATGTTAAAAAAATTATCATTGATGATTCATAGGTAAATGTTGGACATTTTCTAGATGTAAAATAACTTTAAGTGGGAAAGTCTTATTAGAGTTCGTTCTCATTTTAATTTTTATTGTTTGTGGGTTTTTTTGGGGTTTTCTTTGTTTTGGTACGCGGGCCTCTCACTATTGTGGTCTCTCGTTGCGGAGCACAGGCTCTGGACATGCAGGCTCAGCGGCCATGGCTCACGGGCCCAGCCGCTCTGCGGCATGTGGGATCCTCCCGTACCGGGGCACGAACCCGTGTCCCCTGCATCGGCAGGCGGACTCTCAACCACTGCGCCACCAGGGAAGCCCTATTGTTTGTTTTTAACAAATCCTTGAGTGCCTGGTGCGCTGGATCCGCAGTATCTTCTTTTACATGCATTGTAGTCAACTGGCATTTGTTTTATTTGCAAATTAATCTTTTTTATCTTTGGTTATTAAATGTATGCAATTTATTATCTTAATAATTTAAGTCCATGGCTGAACAAAAACAGTCTTTTAATTTATTTCCCGTTGACAGTCAAAGAACTTTTTATTACAGCTATTATGATTAGAAGGGTTTAATTTAGCATCTGTGTGGTGTAGTGGGAGAAGCACTGAGCTCTGAGTCAAGACCCTGAAACCTGTGCTCAACTCACCGAAGTTCTTAACCTCCGTTTTCTGATCTGTAAGATAAGATGTTTCCAACTCTAGGTCATGTAACTTATTATTTGTAAACTTTTTTGTTTTGTCTTGCTTTTTAATGTGACCCTAGTGTACTAGAAAAAGAAAAAAGATAACAAGGAGATTTGAAAGAGAAAATTCAAAATGGATTCCAGGAATAAGAAAAAGAACTTTTTAAAAATGAAAATTATCCAGTTTACTTTATGACAGTGAGATTTTTACTGTATTAAATATTGTTGAGTAAACATTTTTTAGTTACGTAATTTTCCTCCACGTCTGTTGTTTTTCCACCAACACAAGGAAAGGGAATTACATGATTAATTGAACATCGGGGTTTTGGTCTGCAACTATCCTTAGGAACTATTCCTTTTTTTTTTTTTTTTTTTGGCTGCAGTGGGTCTTTATTGCTGCATGCAGGCTTTCTCTAGTTGCAGCGAGCGAGGGCTACTCTTCGTTGCGGTGCACGGACTTCTCATTACAGTGGCTTCTCTTGTGGAGCACAGGCTCTGGGCACGTGGGCTTCAGTAGTTGCAGCATGTGGGCTCAGTAGTTGCGGCACATGGGCCCTAGAGCACGCAGGCTTCAGTAGTTTTGGTGCATGGGCTCAGTAGTTGTGGCTCACGGGATCTTGAGCACAGGCTCAGTAGTTGTGGCACACGGGGTTAGTTGCTCCGTGGCACATGGGATCTTCCTGGACCAGGGATCGATCCGTGTCCCCTGCATTGGCAGGCAGATTCTTAACCACTGCACCACCAGGGAAGTCCCAGAACTATTACTTTTTAAGATTTTTACCCTCTGTTTACTAGAGAAGAGTAACTACTATATAATTTGGGTAAAGGTAATTGGAGTCTAGATCTCCCAGCATATTTTGTTTATTCTAGTTTTCCTCTTGACAGGTTGCATATAGATTTTAAAAATTTTTTTACAATCTTGAGTATTCCCATTCTTCCTTTCTGTTTTTAGAACCTAGCACATTATAGACCCTTAATGATATATGTTGATCTTCAGAGAAAATAAACTCATAAGGAAAGGAATCTGAAAGCATAGTAATAAATATTGTCTCCATTCTCATGGCCTTTAGTGTCTGCAGCCTTTTCTTTGATTCCTGTTCAGAAGACAAGCAACTTTAGGTAAAAAAATGTTCACTAATAAAAATGGAGTAATTTTGATAATAAAAAAACATTTAAAATCAGGAATTGCTGCTCTCTTGTTTATATCACTTTATCTACATGTGAAACTTTTAAATCTCAAGAGTATTGTTTATGGTTTGTTTCTGTTTCAAATTGAAGATAAAAATGTGTGTATGAGTGAATTTTTAGGTGAAAATTTTTTCTTTAATATGAAAGTAAACTTAATTGTTAGAGGTGTGGAAGAAGAAATAATACAAGACAGATACTGACTCAGTGTAAGAAGCAGCTGTAAACAATACATTTGTCTGCCCCTTCACTGGAAGTATTCAAGGTGGATTGGACAGCCCTTTTTTTTCTCCTTGTTAGTAACTTTGTGATTTTAAACAATTACTTTTTTCATAATAACTGTCTGTTGGGGTTTGTTTGGTTTTTGAACTAAGATGGGAGGGAGAAGGGTCTGCCTCTGTGGGCCCTGATCTTCCTTAGATGGAACTCCAGTTTCTCGCTCTTGAGCACATAAAGCGATCTGCTTAGCCACTTGACCACATTGGCCAGACCTTGAAGCGAAGCTCTCAGGAAGCTTTGTCTGCTGTGGAGGAGGAACTCCTTCAGAAATCTTCCTTCTTAGTCATATTTGTTTTAAATTTTTTGACTGCCTTTGTTTATTTTTTTGTTTGTTTGTTTGTTTTTGTGGTACGCGGGCCTCTCACTGTTGCGGCCTCTCCCGCTGCGGAGCACAGGTTCCGGACGCGCAGGCTCAGCGGCCATGGCTCACGGGCCCAGCCGCTCCGCGGCATGTGGGATCTTCCCAGACGGGGGCACGAACCTGTGTCCCCTGCATCGGCAGGCGGACTCTCAACCACTGCGCCACCAGGGAAGCCCTGACTGCCTTTGTTTAAATTTTCTTCTTAGGAGTCAGCTTTGCCCCTTGTGACTCAGGAACAGTGCATAGTGGGACTTGTACCTTTGCTAGGTATTGTGTGCTATTGATGAGCACAATTCTGTTTCTCATTAGGGTCTTGGTGCAGACCAGCTTATTATTAGATGCATTGTAGACCACACAGATGACCCTAGTTTGCCCATTGTTTTAAAAGATGCCTATTACTCTATGCTGTGTAGAAGGAAGAAATGCAAAGCCTTCTGGTCTTCAGATTTGTAAACTGCTCTCCTGTCCCTCTGCAAGTTGAAAGTGAGGATATGTACATAGGTGACCAGTGTATAGAGCTTCTTCAGCAAATCTTCATGTTAATGATGTTTTCTGAATAAACAAGCCCAAATATGGTTGGGTGCATTCCTAATCTTTTAGTCCAGACAGCTTTGTTGAGCTTGTTAGCAGTATACACATGAGGTGTTTCCATCTCCTTCATAGTGAGTTTTCAGATTTCTCGATATATGAGGTACGTGTTCCATGGATGTGTTTGTGAATATTCGTAGTGTATTCTCTGGTCACTCTCTTTTTGATGGCAGAATGGCCTTTTTTCTCTTTATTTCCTAGAGCCATATTGCCTGGGACCTGGTAGGAAAGGAAGAACATGAGGGATATTGCCAGGCTTGTTTTAAAAGGGTTTACTCATTTGGAATGGAAATTGAATCGTTCTCATCAGTAGCACACAGTATCCATCAGGGGTGCAATTCCCTTCCAAAGAACTAGAATTCAGAAATATGTACCCAAGTTAACCTCTTTACTGCAAGTATCCAAAAGAAGCATGATATATAGCCATACTGCTCCTCTAAATCAGAGGACAGAAAAGATGTAAACTGGGATATGGTCATGTAATTCAAAGGATATATTATAATGCTTTGTTAAGACGAACAAACAGTATTCTAAGCCCCACCTGAGCCAGGTGCTTGACAGATGTGGAGCTGAGTGGTACTGGGAGGACTGCTTTCCACACTTCCATCTCTGGACACAGCCCATGCCTTACAACACCTTGGCAGATATCTGATAATTCCCAGGCTCGGCTGCAGGCAGCTGCATTGTTGGACCAGTTCTGGAGTTGAATAGTTTTGGAACTAACCAGGTGTAGGAGAGACTTGGGATGCACTGCGGGAGAAATAAATAAGTAATGATTTTTAAACACACACACACACACACACAAACAATGTTCTAAGCCCAGTGACCACCAGGTATGTGTGTTTGGGAGGAAAATCTTGAGAGACAGAAAGTTCTTTTCCTATACAGGAGTGTTTACAAGTATAAGTCAATACTGTCATACTCCAAATGAGCAACTACAGACAGGGATTCATCTCTTCATCTACCATACCTAGCTTTCTACCTGACGTATTAAGTAAGCACTTAATAAATTGAATTAGTACTAAACCAGGATTTTGTATGTTTTACAAACATCTTTTGATTTACTCTGTAAATTGTTTCTGTGATACATGTAGGAGGTAGGTATTATTTCTAGACAGTACTAAGTATATCCATATTTTTGGTAGCATAAGCAAGAAATGGTAGTAGGAAATTATAAAATCCTTCCTGTGCTTTCTAGAGATGGATGGTGGTGATGACTGCACAGCATTGCGAGTGTACCTAACATCACTAAACTGTACACTTAAAAATGCTTAAGATAATAAATTTTGTTACTTGTATTTTACCACATTAAAAAAATAAAACACTTTCTCTTGACACCCCCATCCAAAAAAAAGCCCTTTGAATGCAAATTGAATGTGAGTAGTAACGTAGATGCTTATATAATTATGTAGTTGATTGCCTGTGAAATATTTTTATATACATTTCTCTCATTTATTTATCAATTGGTAGATTTATAAACAATATTCATTACAAAAAGAGCTTTGACATGGGGAATCTGTATCGTTTAGGATTTTATAAGAAAAATAATATCAGGACAGGTGATCTGGATAAAATTATTACTTTTGTCCTTAGTAATACACATTTGCTGTACGGACTACTCTGCACAAGTGTTTATGATACCAATTAGCTCAACAACAATCAATAAAAGGGGGGAATGAGGTCAATACTACATGGAAGTTGTCCTGGTTCTTCTATGATTTTTCTTTGCCAGAGGGGGCTGGAATAGCAACAGAAGGATTAAAATCTTCAGTAGGGAGGAGCAAAGGCTTTTCCTTGACTGCTCAACATGGAAAGAGTCCTTTCAACTCTATATTAAAAAACTTAGGGCTTCCCTGGTGGCGCAGTGGTTGAGAGTCCGCCTGCCGATGCAGGGGACACGGGTTCGTGCCCCGGTCCAGGAAGATCCCACATGCCGCGGAGCAGCTAGGCCTGTGAGCCATGGCCGCTGAGCCTGCGCGTCTGGAGCCTGTGCTCCGCAACGGGAGAGGCCACACAGTGAGAGGCCCACGTACCGCAAAAAAAAAAAAATTAAAAATGAGTGCCTGCACCTAAGATGACTTTCCCAGAAAAGTATACCCCCTAGCCTTGCACAGCTCTCATATAGAGGCAGGTTGCATTTCCTGCTGGAGCCCCAACGCGCCAAGTTCCCTTACAGTCTGTGTTCTCTCAGTATCCACAAGCCAGCAATTCCATTCTGTTATTTTTGTGCATTTTTAGTATCCCTTGAGGTAGTAGACGTGGCCATCTACTGTAACGTTTATGGTTTGCTTGGACTCTGATAACACAAAGTTACATAGATTTTACATAAGCCTGTTATTTTTGGTGTACAATTTTGCATATAGAGGATTTTTTTTTTTGAGGAACTCATATATCATGTTATAGCAGGAATGTCTATACTTTTTATAGTACTAATGTAAATCAAATTATAGTGGTCCATTCTAAATATTAGTGAGTACCTCATGCTGATTTTTGTCAGTTCATAAAAAGAAGCAGTTGACTTCAGGAGCCCAGAAATAAATTTCTGGGCACATTCAGAATTCAACTTCTCAGAGCTAGGCAATCCTTAAAGAAGATTTCATTTTAAACAGCATATTTCTTGCTGTTAGCTCACATCCCTAAGAATATTCCAAGCAGTATCTCTTGATAATGTGACATATTGGTTGTTCTCTTTGTTAATGGATGATAAAGCCTGAGAGATAGCCAAGAGAAGAAACTGTACCCCAAAAAAGTGAAATTTTGAAAATTATACTTTCTTATCAATTTTTGCTTATCTTTCATACTCTTCCTCCTCCACCGTCCTCTGTTTCCCTTTCCTCCCACCCTCTGCCTCTGATAACCACAAGTCTGATCTCTTTCTATGAGTTTGGGTTGTTTTTTAGGTTCCACACAGAAGTGAGATCATACATTATTTGTCTCTCTCTGACTTATTTCATTTAGCATAACGCCCTCAGGTCCATCTATAATGTTGCAAATGTTAATTTTATTTATTTATTTTTAAAGGAAACTAGTCTGTCAGGCCAGCACCTCTTTTTGTTTGTTTGTTTAAATCTGTTTTATCTCCAGTGATTTGAAATGCCATTCCCATCATATATTTTATACTTGAGTTTATTTCTGGACTGATAATTTAGTTCCATAGCTTCTCTTTATGCTCCCAACTACCATGTGAATAAATATCTTTTTTTATAATTGCTACTTTATATTTTAATATATATATTTGTGACCCTTTCTTTTTAAAATAAAAAATTCTAGTTGCTGTTTTTACTGTTCTGTGAAACTTTAAATCATATGTGAATTAAAATTTATTTTTTCTTCAACGGAATCTGTAAAACCAATTTTTTGATGTCTGCTCGTGAACTCCTCTTTGGTCAATGCTTTATGCTTTGGGAGTATCCTGTGGTTGAATATAAACTCTATATAACTCCATGATTTCTCCTGAGTTTGAAGAATTTTTTTTTCTTTTCTAGCCTTTAATCTAGACAACGAACAACCAGATTATGATATGGATTCAGAAGATGAGACCTTATTAAATAGACTTAACAGAAAGATGGAAATTAAGCCTTTGCAATTTGAAATTATGATTGACAGACTTGAAAAAGCAAGTTCTAATCAGGTACTGTACCTTGTAAAAATGTCTCTTGTATTAACAGTTAATCTAATTAGCAGCTTTATTTTGCATTTTCTTTAGACCTGAGTATATTACATTTTACTGTCTCTTGAATTTCTTTTCCTGAGATCCTACAATTTCTATTTACAATATTCCTTGACAGTTCAATATTCCTTAAGGAATACTTAAGCGTACTTTCTTTGAATAGGAGCATGAAGAGTACAATTCCGACTTTTTTCTTATTTGTATATAAAACTAATACTAGTTACATTCTTATAATATCTTCTTGATCCTTTTCATGGAGCTATCTTTCTGGTGCCTCAGTAACTTAACTGCTTGGCTGGGTGTCTTAAGTAGACACCTCATACCAATTCAGTTACTCAGATTTATATTAAGGTACTCTTATCATTTAAAATGTATTTTAGTTTTACTTATTTATATATTATTTAAAATTTTAAGTGAAGGAAAAATTATTCACAAAGTAATAAAGAATTTTCTTTAATGGGACATTCTATATATGGTATAGAGAATTTAAAATGGTATGTTCCTTCTGGGAAACAGTTAGGCAGCATATGTCAGGAACCTTAAAATGTTTATACCTTTTGATTTCGTGGTCCTACCTCTAGGAATCATTCCCAAGAAAAATAATTAGTGAAGGTGTCAAAGATTTCTGAACAGGGTTGTTAAGAATAACTTATAAGTTGTCTGTAGGATGGAATATCATACAACCATTAAAAATTGTTATTTTGAAGAGTATCTAGTGGCACAGGAAGTTGATCATTATATAATGTGAGATTTCAAAAACAGGACACAGAATTATTGAAGGTTTGTTTAAAGCATTTCTACATGTGCATAGAAGAACAAGAATGTACAACAAAATGCCAACAATGGTTATATGTAGGTGCTGGAATTATGGGTGATTTTTATGTTCTTTATTCTATTTTTCTGTATTTTCCAAAATTTACTATAATGGGCATGTGATGATATTACAATTACATTTTAAAACTATTTTAAAAAATAATTGTTGGTATACCTCTGTGGTATATTAATATGCTAATTTTTATTAATGTAGTAAGAAGTTACCACTATAAATAAATAAGCTTTTTACACTAGACTGTTAAAAGTTTTCACTTGTTTACCTATACAAATTCATTATTTTCCCCCCAACTTCCAAGTAAGTCCTTTAAATCCCTGAGGCATTACCAACTCTTCAGAACATTTCCCAAACTTTTCCATTGTAAAGTAACTTTCTTGCGTTTTTAGCCTTTCTACCAGTCTCCCCTGACCCCATGTTTTTAAATTAAAATAAGTTTTCTATTGAAGTATGGTTGATTTACAATGTTGTGTTAATTTCTGCTGTACAGCAAAGTGATTCAGTTATACACCGAGCTGAGCTACTTGTGCCATACAACAGGTTCCCACCAGCTATCTGTTTTACACATGGTAGTGTATTTATGTCAGACCTAATCTCCCAATTCATCCCACCCTCCCCTTCCTCCACTGTGCCCACTCGTCCGTTCTCTGTGTTTGCGTTTCTATTCCTGCCCTGCAAATAGGTTCATCTGTACCATTTTTCTAGATTCCACATATATGCGTTAATATACGATACTTGTTTTTCTCTTTCTGACTTAACTTTGTATGACAGATTCTAGGTTTATCCACATCTCTACAAATGACCCAATTTCATTTCTTTTTATGGTTGAGTAATATTCCATTATATATATGTATCACATCTTCTTTATCCATTCATCTGTTAATGGACCTTTAGGTTGTTTCCATGTCCTAGCTATTGTAAATAGTGCTGCAATGAACATTGGGGTACATGAGTCTCTTTGAATTATGGTTTTCTCATGGTATACCCAGGAGTGGGATTCCTGGGTCCATATGGTAGTTCTATTTTTAGTTTTTTAAGGAACCTCCATAGTGTTTTCCACAGTGGCTGTATCAATTTACATTCCCACCAGCAGTGCAAGAGGGTTTCCTTTTCTCTGCACCCACTCCAGCATTTATTGTTTGTAAATTTTTTGATATGGCCATTCTGACCCGTGTGAGGTGATAACCTCATTGTAGTTTTAATTTGCATTTCTCTAATAATTAGTGATGTTAAGCATCTTTTCATATGCCTCTTGGCCATGTGTATGTCTTCTTCTTTTCTATGTATAGTGTCATGTCATCTGCAAATGTCTATTTAGGTCTTCCGTCCATTTTTTGATTTGGTGGTTTGTTTTTTTGATATTGAGCTGCATGAGCTGTTTGTATATTTTGGAGATTAATCCGTTGTCCGTTGCTTCATTTGCAAATAACTTTCTCCCATTCCATGATTGTCTTTTCATCTTATTTATGGTTTCCTTTGCTGTGCAAAAGCTTTTAAGTTTAATTAGGTCCCATTTGCTTATTTTTGTTTTTATTTTCATTACTCTAGGAGGTGGTCATAAAAGATCTTGCTGTGATTTATGAGAAAGAGTGTTTTTCCTATGTTTTCCTCTAAGAGTTCTATAGTGTCTGGTCTTACATTTAGGTCTTTAATCCATTTGGAGTTTATTTTTGTGTATGGTGTTAGGTAGTGTTCTAATTTCATTCTTTTTCATGTAGTATTCCTGTTTTCCCAGCACCATTTATTGAAGAGGCTGTCTTTTCTCCATTTTATATTCTTGCCTCCTTTGTCATAGATTAGGTGACCATAGGTGTGTGGGTTTATCTCTCGGCTTTCTATCCTGTTCCATTGATCTATATTTCTGTTTTTGTGCCAGTACCATACTGTCTTGATTACTGTAGCTTTGTAGTATAGTCTGAAGTCAGGGAGCCTGATTCCTCCAGCTCCGTTTTTCTTTTGCAAGATTGCTTTAGCTATTCGGGGTCTTTTGTGTTTCCATACAAATTGTAAAATTTTTTGTTCTAGTTCTGTGAAAAATATCATTGGTAATTTGATAGGTATTGCATTGAACCTGTAGATTGCTTTGGATAGGATAGTCATTTTTACAATACTGATTCTTCCAATCCAGGAGCATGTTATATTTCTCCACTTGTTTGCATTGTCTTTGATTTCTTTCATCAGTGTCTTATAGTTTTCTGCATACAGGTCTTTTGCCTCCTTACATAGGTTTATTCCTAGGTATTTTATTCTTTTTGTTGCAGTGGTAAATGGGATTGTTTCCTTAATTTCTCTTTCTGGTCTTTTATTGTTAGTGTATAGGAATGCCAGAGATTTCTGTGCCTTAATTTTGTATCCTGCCTGCAACCTTCCCAAATTCACTGATTAGTTCTAGTAGTTTTCTGGTGGCATCTTTAGGATTTTCTATGTATAGTATCATGTCATCAGCAAACAGTAACAGTTTTACTTCATATTTTATAATTTGTATTTCTTTTTCTTCTCTGATTGCCATGGCTAGGGCTTCCTAAACTATTGAATAATAGTAGTGAGAGTGGACACCTTGTCTTGTTCCTGAGCTTAGAGAAAATGCTTTCAGTTTTTCAACATTGAGAATGATGTTTGCTGTTGGTTTGTTGTATATGGCCTTTATTATGTTGAGGTAGGTTCCCTCTGTGCCCACTTTCTGGAGAGTTTTTATCATAAGTGGGTGTTGAATTTTGTCAAAAGCTTCTTCTGCATCTATTGAGATGATCATATGGTTTTTATTCTTTAATTTGTTAATATGGTGTATTGCATTGTTTGATTTGCATATATTGAAGAATCCTTGCATCTCTGGGATAAATCCCACTTTATCACGGTGTATGCTCTTTTTAATGTGCTGTTGGATTCTGTTTGCTAGTACTTTGTTGAGGGTTTTTGTGTCTGTGTTCATCAGTGATAGATATATTGGTCTGTAATTTTCTTTTTTTGTGATGTCTTTGTCTGGTTTTGGTATCAGGGTGATGGTGGCCTTGTAGAATGGGTTTGGGAGTATTCCTCCCTCTGCAGTTTTTTGGAAAAGTTTGAGAAGAATAGGTGTTAACTCTTCTCTGTTTGATAGAATTCACCTGTGAAGCCATCTTGTCCTGGATTTTTGTTTGCTGGAAGATTTTAAATTACAGTTTCAATTTCCTTACTTAAGATTGGTCTGTTCATATTTTCTGTTTCTTCCTGGTTCAGTCTTGGAAGGTTATACCTTTCTAAGAATTTGTCCATTTCTTCCAGGTTGTCCATTTTATTGGCATAGAGTTGCTTGTAGTAGTCTCTTAGCATGCTTTGTATTTCTGTGGTGTCTGTTGTAATTTCTCCTTTTTCATTTCTAATTTTATTGATTTGAGTTCCTCTCCCTTTTTTTCTTGATGAGTCTGGCTAAAGGTTTATCAATTTTGTTTATCTTCTCAAAATCAAATTTTAATTTTATGGATCTTCACTATTGTTTTCATTTCTATTTCATTTATTTCTGCTCTGATCTTTATGATTTCTTTCCTTCTACTAACTTTGGTTTTCTTTGTTCTTTTTCTAGTTGCTTTAGGTGTAAGGTTAGATTGTTTATTTTATACTTTCTTGTTTCTTGAGGTGAGATTGAATTGCTATAAACTTCCCTCTTAGAACTGCTTTTGTTGAATCCCATAGGTTTGGGGCCATCATGTTTTCATTGTCATTCGTTTCTAGAAATATTTTCATTTCTTTGATTTCTTCAGTGATCTCTTGGTTATTTAGCGGTGCACTGTTTAGCATCCATGTGTTTATGTTTTTTTACAGTTTTTTTCCTGTAATTGATTTCTAATCTCATAACGTTGTGGTTGGAAAAGATGCTTCATATGATTTCAATTTTCTTAAATTTACTGAGGCTTGATTTGTGACCCAGGATGTTATCTATCCTGGAGAATGTTCCATGCACACTTGAGAAGAAAGTGTAATCTGCTGGTTTTGGATGGAATGTCCTATAAATATCATTTAAATCTATCTAGTCTATTATGTCATTTAAAGCTTGTGTTTCCTTATTAATTTTCTGTTTGGATGATCTGTCCATTGGTGTAAGTGAGGTGTTAAAGTCCCCCACTATTATTGTGTTACTGTCGATTTCCTCTTTTATAGCTGTTAGCAGTTGCCTTATGTATTGAGGTACTCCTATGTTGGGTGCATAAATATTTATAATTGTTATATCTTCTTCTTGGATTGATCCGTTGATCATTATGTAGTGTCCTTCCTTGTCTGTTGTAACATTCTTTATTTTAAAGTCTATTTTATCTGATATGAGTATTGCTACTTCAGCTTTCTTGTGATTTCCATTTGCATGGAATATCTTTTTCCATCCCCTCACTTTCAGTCTGTATGTGTCCCTACGTCTGAAGTGGGTCTCTTCTAGACAGCATGTATGCAGGTCTTGTTTCTGTATCCATTCACCCAGTCTGTGTCTTTTGGTTGCAGCATTTAATCCATTTACATTCACAGTGATTATCAATATGTATGTTCCTATTACCATTTTCTTAATTGATTTGGTTTTGCTTTTGTGGGTCTTTTCTTCTCTTGTGTTTCCCACCTAGAGAAATTCCTTTAGCATTTGCTGTAAAGCTGGTTTGGGGTGCTGAATTCTCTTAGCTTTTGCTTGTCTGTAAAGCTTTTAATTTCTCCATCAAATCTGAATGAGATCCTTGCTGGGTAGAGTAATCTTGGTTGTAGGTTTTTCCCTTTCATCACTTTAAATATATCCTGCCACTCCTTTGTGGCCTGCAGAGTTTCTGCTGAAAAATCAGTTGATAACCTTAGAGGGATTCCTTTGTATGTTATTTGTTGTTTTCCCTTGCCACTTTTAATATTTTTTCTTTGAATCTAATTTTTGTTAGTTTGATTAATATGTGTCTCGCTGTGTTCTGCGAGGGTTTATCCTGTATGGGACACTCTGTGCTTCCTGGACATGGGTGGCTCTTTCTTTTCCCATGTTAGGGCAGTTTTTTACTATAATCTCTTCAGATATTTTCTCAGACCCTTTCTCTTTCTCTTCTTCTGAGACCCCTATAATTCGAACATTGGTGCATTTAATGTTGTCCCAGAGGTCTCTGAAGCTGTCCTCAATTCTCTTTTCATTCTTTTTTCTTTATTCTGCTCTTCCTCAGTTATTTCTACCATACTTCCAGCTCACTTATTTGCTCTTCTGTCTCAGTTATTCTAATATTGATTCCTTCTAGTGTATTTTTCATTTCAGTTATTGTGTTGTTCATCCCCTTTTGTTTGTTGTTTATAGTTCTTCTAGGTCTTTGTTAAAGATTTCTTGTATTTTCTGAATCCATGCCTCCATTCTATTTCCGAGATTTTGGATCATCTTTGCTATCATTACTCTGAATTCTTTTTCAGGTAGGTTTCCTATTTCCTCTTCATTTATTTGGTCTTGTAGGTTTTTACCTTGCTCCTTCGTCCGTAGCATATTTTTTTGTCATCTCATTTTTTTGGATGGGACCCGTCCCCCATTTAGATGGAAAGTAATATCTAGTGTACTGTCCAAAAAAGTACATTAAAACTGAAGTTTGTAAAATTCAACTTAATTTGTTTTTTGAGGGATTGTCTTTTTTTTATTGGAAATTTGTTTATCAAATTGATACTCATTATAATTAGTGCTCACAGTTTGCCTAGGATTTTGATCACTGGCATCAGATATAATTTCAGTTTTTCTTCTTTATGTGTAAATTTTCCTAGCAAACCTAGGCTTGATCAGACGTTTGGCATTTCTTCTGTTTTCCATGATTGCTCCAAAATTCTCATGGTGGTTGAAATTATATCATCAGAAGCCTTCTTCTGTGTGTTCTGTAATTTGCTTTTTTTCATTCAGTTAGTAATATTTATTTAGTGCTCAGGTGAGTAAGACAAGTGACAGAAGTTCTGCCCTTGTGGAGCTTATCATCTAAGTGGGTACAAGATAAACAAAAAGCATGTAAACAGTAAATTAACTATGCACTATAATCAGCACCATCCTATTTTAGTTCTCTTTGCTCAGTGGCAAGCTTCCAGACTCCAAAACAACTGGCTAGGTTCTCAGAGCTTGATAGCATCTGCTTTCTGCAGAGGAGATTAAGGTGAAGGCTTTGTTACAGGAACAAGAAAATTGTCTTATGAATAGAACCAAGGATTAAAGATAGCAAAAGCCTCCCCTCATTCCAAGTGTCTGATCTGGGGGATTCATGGAGTTCTTTAGTTTCTCTTTTTGGATAGTACCAGATCCCAGGGCAAGGAATCAAGTGTGTGGTTAAACCAATATTTATTAAGTTGGTAGAGAAAGACATAAAAGATGGACTGGGGCAGAAGCTTCTGCTGGCATTATTCTGTGGAGACTATTGCAATGAAGTCATTATTGAAAACTCTTGTTGCCAAAGTCTGTGATTATTTTCAGTTCCCATCCTTTGTCTTATTTGAGTTCTCCTTATTTCTTCAAATTGTCCTCACCTTTGTTCTTTTGAATACAATTCATTCCCTTTTGGTTTTCTTATTATTTTTTTATGACCATTCCTTCTAATTTTCTTTTACTGACTCCGTTTCATTCAACTCCTGCAAACATCAGAGTTTCTTGAAATTCTGTTCTTGGTATTCTTGTCCTGATTATTTTGAGGGGTAATATCACCTCATCGAGCATTTTTGTGGTTATAGTAATACCTATGCCTTTAGGCTTGACCACTTTCTCAAGCCCCAGGATTTTCTTTTTTCTCTTTTTGTGCTGACTGTTGGCATCTCCATCTAGATGGTCCACAGACCTCTCAAGTTTAACCTTTTCAAAACTTAACTTACTCTCTTAACTCCAGATGATCCTATACTGTATTCATTCTCTCTCCAGTGACTCCCAAAACTCAGTATCTTGTGGGTTTTTAAAATCCTTTTCCTTTAGTCCCTAAATTTTCAATAAACTACTACCCTACATCTCTCCTTTTTTATTAAGTCACAGTTAAATTTTCAAAAGATAAGCCATATTGTTTACCTTTTAGTCCATTTTAGTTTACTGATACTGCACTGTTTAAGGTCACTGATGGCCTCCTAATTATCATCCAGGAGTCTCTTTTTAGTCTGCGTCCTACTTAATATCCCTGTAGTATTGGATTTGTTGACCTCCATCTTTCCTGATTCTTCTTGTTTCTTCATCTCCTCTTCCTTTGCTCCTCTACCTCTTGTTCTTTTCCTTTGGTATCTATCCTCAGAATTTATTCTTGTACCGTAAGCTGCCAACACAGGCACTCTCAGATGGAGTTTTTTGTGACTGTGTCCTCTATCTTACTGCACTAATACCCAGTTGCAAAGTTCTTACGTTCTCTTATTGTTTAATTTGTATTTGTCTAACCTTAATTCCCATACTGTAAGTTTCTTTAAGGATTGGATTTGTCTTAAAGTTTTTTTTGTTATCTTCCGCACAACCTGTAGCACAAATGATGGGCTGATAGTAGTTATTAACTACTTACTGCTTAATTGGCTATTTTATATGTAAAAGCATTAATTTTTACATGTAATTTATTCATTTGTGTATTAAATTTGTGCATTTATTGAAATTGCTAGACCATGAGTTTTGTATATAAGCAAACTAAATGATGGAGCTTGTTGCAGTCTAGAAAAAGAAGAATTTTTATCTCCCATCCCTAAGCCCCCAAAATAAGTAAATAAAGTAAGTCAGAGCTGCCTTGGAAATAATAAATTTATCACAGACCCCTTTGCCACTTGAATACTGGTTTCTACTGCTTTCTAGTAGATGAAATGCTAAATGGCAGAACTTTTTCCTTAGGTATAAAAGTAGTAGGATTCTGATTTTTGTGGATTTTTAATCATGTCACATAATTTGTGACTACTTTCTCTGTAAATAGTTCTTGTCCACTCAAATTGATGCTGTCACCATGATAGCAGAGAGGCACTGATACTAGTTGCCCTAGAATAGCTAAAGATAAGTTTTACAGAATGACTAAAACCAAAATTATCCAATAAAAGAAAAATTGGCCGTGTGACAATATAAAAACAGCAGTTGTTGACTTACAGCTAACATAGGAAAGTAATGTCAGGATGTTTAAACTGTGTATTGAATTCTTATTACCTCAGATATAAAGAGGGTACTTAAGCACCAGGCAGAAGGACATTTCTGAAAGCAGGGGCAAGAAGCACCAGAGAAGAAAATCTGAGGCAGTGTTTTAATCTCCTGACACCTCCTGCAGGAAGATAGGAAGCAGTGTTATTTTGATAATGTTGTTATATAAGAAACTCACCACTGCTCTGCTGGTTGAAGGAAAGAGATTATCTTCCTCCCCACTCAAAGGTTAGATTAAGTTCTTGATTTAATTAGTGAAGGTTATAAAATTTTATCAGAAGCAGAATGACCAAACAGCTGAAGCACGTATAGCATATCACAGCATTGTTTCCCTTTGGTCCCCAGAGCACATGAGAGCTACCAGTTATGCTATGCTCTAAGCATTTGGTGGAATTTTGTTAGATCCAGAAAGCTCTATTTTTATTCTGCCACCGTCCTTGTAGACTTTGGAGGTACACATCACCATTCCAGAGAACTTCAGCTAACAGTGGGAGAGTGTCCACTTAAAGTTGATGTTTGGAAATATTGGTTCTTTTGGTTTGATCTCATGTTTCAGGCTCCGGCTTTCCACTTTAAAGGTCAAGTTACTCGGCGTCTCAGATGCAGTTAAGCTGACTCCACTGAGACTTTGAATAAACCAAAGAATGGCCACTTATAATTTTATTGTCATGTGGACTAGAATACTTGAGTTGATACCATCTGTATTCTCTTCCTGTGGTCAAACCATCTTGGCAGCCAAATTATAATAAGAAACCAACTAATTAGCTTTAGTAAGCACCATCATAGGACTGGAAGTCCAAGTGATTATTACATTTATTCCATGAAGTTATACCAATATGAGAAGTCAGATCATAGCAAAAATTTATTTGCTAAGTCGTGCTTTCTTCAAATGAATTCCTACAACCTGCAGATTGATTAGTATGTTGATCTTAAAATTTCAGTGATAAAAATTTTCCCCTCATTTCCAAGTTTTTAAGAGATATCTCAATTTGTTTTGAAAATGAATCTTCATCCCTAGAATGATAAAAGTAAAAAGATTGGGATAGCATCACTTCAGTAAGGGTTCACAGCTCTAAAACTCCATAATCTTTTTCTAAGCTTCACTATAAATGGATATGTGTAACCCCTAATCCATCTTACTAAAGCTGATTAGCCTCTCTGATCTTCACAAGGAGCAAGGAAACAGATGTGACCAAGCAAATTTCTACAAACTTTACTTTGAGATAATGTCAGCATATATTGGCTGCACTGATAAAGGAGAAATAGATCCCTGAGATGCCACTGTCCCAGACATGACAATGTCATTAACAAAATGAGTGTTTAGAACAAGGATTCTCTAGTATTTAATCAGCTTTGTTAGAGGAATTGTTTATATATGTAATTGGTACAAGAAATTCAAGATTGCATAGTGTTGAGACTTCTGGAAACATGCTAAGTTTGTCCTTTTCAGTTTCAAAGGAGGCATGTGTTTATTTAGTTGCAATACGTTGGAAAATATTCATAGTTTATTTTGGAGGGAGGTAAAAAGAAACCACCTGTAAATTCTAGTTTCTGTTGAAAAACAAAAACACTGAAAGAAGCTAGTAGACTATTGAAAACTAGTAGATCCTCCAATGTGTGGAATCCCAGAATATCAGAATTTTGAAGGATCCTGGATGTCTTCCAGTTCAAGACTTTCCTGAGTCATAAATCTGTTGTAGTCTTATCATTAATCCAGGCTTCTTAAATATTTTAAGTGGTGGAACGCACTACCTCTTAGGGCAAATTTCTAATTTTGGTAAATCTTAATAAAGTCTTTGTTTGAATTGTGTTTTCTGCCATCATGGTATCTGATCATAATTGTTAGACTGATCACATTTTTTCCTGTAGGTATAGTTTAATTTTAATTTTTTTTAAGCATTGTAGTTGATGACATTTTTTATTTTTTATTTAGCTTGTAACACTTCAAGAAGCAAAACTGCTGCTAAACGAAGATGATTACCTTATTAAAGCTGTATATGACTACTGGGTGAGAAAACGTAAAAACTGCAGGGGACCATCCCTCATTCCTCAGATAAAACAAGAGAAAAGAGATGGCTCTACCAACAACGACCCTTATGTTGCCTTTCGGAGGAGAACAGAGAAAATGCAAACTCGAAAGGTAATATGCTCTAGTAGGTCTGCGTCTTACTAGAGCATGGACTTGAGGATATGGGGAGGGGGAAGGGTAAGCTGTGACAAAGTGAGAGAGTGGCATGGACATATATACACTACCAAACGTAAAATAGATAGCTAGTGGGAAGCAGCTGCATAGCACAGGGAGATCAGCTCGGTGCTTTGTGTCTACCTAGAGGGGTGGGATAGGGAGGGTGGGAGGGAGGGAGACGCAAGAAGGAAGAGATATGGGAACGTATGTATATGTATAACTGATTCACTTTGTTATAAAGCAGAAACTAACACACCATTGTAAAGCAATTATACTCCAATAAAGATGTTTTAAAAAAAAAGGAAGAAAGAAAGGTAATATGCAAATTAGATTTAACTGAATGTACCTTGATAGTATTTAAGACCAATATTTTTTTTTTGCTGATAGCTTGAGTAATTTTCAGTAATTCGAATATAAAGAGAAGCTAATGACATTGTTGAACTTTATATTAGAAAGCCTGCTATTCAGTAGCTTCTATCCCCCAGTTGTTTGCAATGTTTATTTAATACCTATGGGCTTTATAAATCTATTGGTTATACCATTTTAGGCTTGCAGTTGAAGTGATGTGAGGAAATTCGTGTTAGGAAGAAAACTCTGAAGTTTTGAATTCTTCAGTAAACTGTACATTCTATACATATCCTCTGTTTGGGAAGCTTAAGAGTTCCTTTGAAACTATATTCTAAATCACGCATGTGAAAATGGACTTTACTCCCTCTAACTACTGTGGGGTCATGGGAAGTTGGGAAAGGTTCATTTTCAAGCCTGTTCTGCTAACAGTCGCAAGTAACACAATGGAACCTTTTTCTCCTTTTCTGAGTTGTTGGTTGTGTCAGATTTCGAATTGACAAACTTGTCCTAATCTGGCTTTCAGAAGCAAGATGAGCCAGAATTTTAAGAGAAATGGGGTCTCAGGCTGTGAAATGATACAGTATAGAAGAAAGCATTATTTCAGACTGGTAGTCGCTGCCTTCCATTTCTCATAATTAACGGTAAACATCAGATATGGTAACACATCCTCTAACATTGCAGAATATTAGGAACATATAAATGTAAAAACCATGAGGAATTATAATTGGAGGCAAAGCATTTTCTGTGGATTCCTGTTTCTCCTGAATGAGAATGCTTTCTCATTCTCTTGAATGCTTGTCCTTGTCAGCTGTTAATATAACAGCTGTGAAGCATAACAGCTGCCAGGGATACTACATTATAGGGGAAACTTCCCTACTGGTTAACAACCAGAGTTTTTATAACTCTTTCTTGGATTTCCCAATTGTGTATGACATTCCCTAACCCAGACTGAATTTTCAATTTGGTGTTTTGGTTCTTAGCTAAGGAGATATTAGCTATTTCTTGAAGATTTAGTGCATTGTTTAGAAAAGACTATAATGAGATGAGTTTGTAAATACAGTAAAGCTTTATAAATATGGACATGAGGAAGGAGAGGTTTATGTGGATTATTGAAAAAATCTGAACTTCCAGTTACTTTTTAAAAGAAATGTAATTGATTCAGATGTATTGCAAAAGATAGACTTAGAGCAATGTCTTTTGAAGGAAAAGTACTGTTGGGCTTCTTTTAGTGAATGGGTATGAAGTACTTAAAATTATCAGTATTTATTGACATATAAACAATATTACAAATGTTTAAACATGTTTTATTCTTAAATAGGTTAAATCACTATTTTCTAACCAGTGTGTTTTGAGAATTGCTAGAAATAGGTTCCTGTGTTTAGGCATTTCTCCATTGTGTAATAACTAGGCCAGCATTTTCCTGACACTCTGATTCCTACCCTTTCTCTTACCTGTTATTTTCATCTTCCTCTCCAAGGTGGTATATTTTCTTTTCCAATGGTACTTTTATTCCTCTCTGTTTTCAGTTATGGGACCAAAAACTATTCCCCTTCATGTACACTCTTGCTGCTTAGAAATGTCTATGAGTTTTAAAATGAGAAAGTTAGGAAAGCAATCGAGAGTGGACACCCTAGGTGTTCAGGAGGTGGTCAGGCATTGAGATATGCAAAAATGAATACCAGCTAACAGAGGTCCTCTGCTTCCTTTTCTATTCCCACAAACGTAAAAACATTTATATAGCTGATGCAAAAGCTAGAGTAAAGGACTTCTGAAGTATTTGCTTGGAAGTCTATAATTTAATTTTAATCATTAAACTAATGTTTAGTTTGGGAGTGCTTAAGTGCTTTAGGACATTCTCAAATGACATGGTGTTAAGGTACCAGCATCTCTGAGTGCACTGACTGGGAAGTCTTGAATCAGCATATACGTTCATATGTTTAACCCCATAGGTAAAACTGTTAGCGTTTGTGCCTTCTCTCCTCCCTCTGTGTGGCAAGATAGTTAGGAGAGGAAACTTCCAGGGTAGTGGTTCTCAGTCTGGCTGCACATAACAATCACTCGTGAATTAGCCTTGGTTTAAAAAGATCTATAGTTAACTCTAAATTACAGCAGTTTGAAAACCACTTCCCTATAGATTTGGCAGTTGGTCAGAACTATAATATGTAACTGGAACAAGAAGACAGGAATTTGCTCCAAGCAGAGACAGTTGTGAAGAAGGGTAAAGGGAATTGAGTAGATTTGAATATAGGGAGTAGGGCCATCTTAAAAGCACAGAAAAGATGTCAGTATGAACTTACAGCTTTTAATATTGATATAGCTAGAAATAGATATAGATCTATGCATGGGTATGTACATAAATATATTACAGGCTTATTTCCTAGCTCTGTTTGCAAGAGGGTATAGAAGCAATTACACTAGCATGTAAATCTTGATTTTAAATACTGTTTTCCATTAAAGGGAACCAGGACTCCTTAGAAAAATGATTTTAGGTCTGGTGCTAGGAAAGCATAAAGATAAGCTTGGAACATTCTGCTTTGCCAGAATATAAGAATGTGATTGAAGAATGTTGGAGCCATGTTCGAAGGCCTCAGGAGCGAGCTTAAAGGGTGACCCTGCTGATCAGATGTGGGCAAGTTTGTATGTCAAAATAAGGAGAGTAATGGATTATAACCCATAAAGTAACCCATGAGTCTATACTGATATAAATGGATGGATGGATAGATGGATAAGTAGATGATTGATTGATTGATTGATTGATAGATAGATGAAAGAGAACACTTTTCCTTACCATAGATTTCCAACTTATAAATGTCAGTGGGATGATGGAGTTCAAAAATCACCATTTGGCAACCACCATAGTAGCAATTGTTTCTGGCAAAAGTTAGAATTAATGGAAGCTAAACTGATGGGGGAAATTTGATGAGAAACAAGATGCTTATGTAAGTCCCACAGCATACTTTTTAATTAAAAAAGGAAAAATACTAATTTGACTAGAGAAATCTGGCAAACACCATCTTAATCAAGTGATCAATGGGGCAGTAATGGGACAAATAGGTATCATTTAACTCCTGATATGCTGAGTGAGAGACACAGTATCTCTTCTGTGATGGTCCTACCAAAAGTTTGCAACATGAATTTAATTGTGGAAAAACATCAAAGAAACCCAAATTGAGGAACATTCTACAAAAATAAGTGGCTTCTGCTCTTTGAAACTATCAAGGTTATGATCACCATAGAAAGACAGAGGAACTATTCCAAATTATAGGAGAGTAAAGAGACATGACAGCTAAACACAAGTTTAATCCTGAATCGGGTCCTAGACCAGGAAAAAGAATTTATTACTATTAATGAATTTTAATAATAAAGTTATTATTGTCCTATTAATGTCCTTTATAGCAACATTATATAAATGTATAAAACATGTATATAACTATTTCTTGCTGTGAAGGACATTAATGGGACAATTGGCAAAATATGAATAAAGTCAGTAAGTTAAGTAATAGTTTTTATATCAATGTTAATTTTCTGATTTCGATAATGGTACTGTGTATAAGAGATTATCATTGTTTTTAGAAAATATATATTAAAGTGTTTAGGGGATAAAGGAGCATTATATCTTCAACTTTTCTCGAAAAATATTTAAAACACCATTGCTAATAGTTTATATATGTGTGTATGTGTTTGTATATATACATGTGTCTTAGTTCATTTGAACTGTTGTAACAAGAATACATTAGACTGGGTGGCTTAAACAGCAAACATTTATTTCTCAGTTCTGGAGGTTGGGAAGTCCAAGTTCCAGGTACCATCAGATTTGTTGACTATTGAGGGACCACTTTCTGTTTCATAGATGGTCCTCTTGCTGTGTCCTCACATGGCAGATGGGGCAAGAGATCTCTCTGGGGTCTCTTAGGGTACTAATCCATTCTACAGGACTCCCAAAGGCCTTACCTCCAAATAAAAATCACATTGGAGAGTTAGGATTTCAACATATGAGTTATCAGGAGATGCAAACATTCGGTCCATAACAATGTGTATGTACATACATACATAGATACATACATAGAGAGAGATACATAAAGCAAGTGTAAAATATTAACCTTTGGAGAATCTGAATGAAGACATATGGGAATTCCTTATACTTTTTTGTAACTTTTTTGTAATCTGAAATTATTTCACAATAAAAGGTTACAAAGTAGAGCAGAGAGGGCAGGACTGGGGTAAAGAAAAATTAGGAACACTAGTTATTTGGGCCTAAAGAGAGCGGGAAATGAATGAGTAAGATGGGAGAGAAGCATACAGTCCAAGAGAAACCCTTAGTGAAAAGGAGGACAATTTTAAAAGGTTCTGGTGCACTTTTGGTTCAGCTGCTATTATTATTCATCTTTTGAATCTGTATATCTCTCATTCTTATTAGACTTTAAGCCTTTTTAGCGTAGGGGACATGTGCAATACTTTGTACAGAGTGAGCACTTTTAATATTTGCTCTTGGTAATGTTAGTTTTTTTTCATTCGGAAGGTATTATTGCTGCCTGGTTACAAAAAAACATTTGCTTAATACCATGCTTTAGATTTTTGCCTTTTCTCACATAGTACTGCTGAAGGGGGAAAAAGATTGATTTCCTTTGGATAAGATAAAAGAATGATTTATTAACATAGTATTTTTTAATATTCAGTATGCACTACCTTAATGGGACTTAGTTTAGGTAATGTTTTATAGGTGATGATTAATTTTCAAATACAAGTAACTATACACAAAAAGAAAAAAGTAAAACTTTGAATCTTTCTCAAGTTTTATTTTCTCTTTTATAATCCTCCAGTATGAAACCTGGCTTTCTTTGGGTTCCTTCTAATGTCATATTGCTTTATTAAGTCAGGTATGGAAAGCTTGCTTAAATGCAGTCTGTCTAGACATATAGAATGAGGGGTGGTAGTGGTCTATTTTAAAACAAATAGTTCCATGCCTAATATAAAGTAAGTATTCTGTGGATATTTGATTGAACAAAATATTTTTATTAACAGTTACTTTTATATGCAAATGATGCTGCTAATTACAATTGAGCCTTCTCTAGTTATGATAGGACTTTCACCTGTGAGTTAGTTCAAGTTACTTCTTACAGTTCAAAGTAAGAACTTCTAATGAAATTCAGACTTTTCACTGGATGTCTTTTCTACTCTGTAATTAGGTGTTACTACACTGAAGCATGACCATTCGATTCCTTGAGATCCTTTATATCCCATAATCAGTTTTATATCTGAGTTTCTGAAGTGAAGCTTTGCTTATCATTATGATTGTTTACACTGTAGTGTATTGAACTGTCCAGCCCCCAAATAAGCCTCTCATTTTAGCTATTTTTAGGTAACCTTGATTTGACAACTCTTTCCCTCTGTCATTGCAAAATACCTTGTAACAATATGAAAAGACTGCATTTTTCTGATATAGTAGGTTTTGTTTCAGACAGACTTTAAAAATTTTGTTTACATTGGAATTATCCCTTCTATGTCATTCCATCTTTTCAACAGCTGGCAACATTTTTTTTTAATATTTATTGAGATATTTGCTTATACTTTTATTTTCAGAGTTAAATAGGTTCTCTTAATGTAGTTGCTTTTTAGATGATTTTTTAACATTTTGCTTTTATAGAATGAATTTGGGTCTGATAAGATTTTGTTGAATGAAGCTGGAAATGTGGACAATTGGATTTATTCTTCTAAACTTGTTATTTTCAATAGAATCGTAAGAATGATGAAGCCTCTTATGAAAAGATGTTGAAGCTGAGACGAGAGTTTAGTAGAGCCATAACAATTTTGGAAATGATTAAGAGAAGAGAGAAAACAAAACGAGAATTATTGCACTTAACCTTAGAAGTTGTGGAAAAAAGGTAACATTGCTACTATTACAAACCAGTAACAGCTTTAGTCAAATGATAGGCAAAATGTAACCAAATTTAAGCTTTATAACAACTGAAATTGATTATATAACAAAATCTACATTTTTTGAAAATTGTGATTACTACTTTTTTGTTTTAAAAATCAGATTAAGTTACCAGCTCGGGTTGCAAATTTGGGGGATATTTTCGTGTGTAGTGTAGATCCTCTGTTATATGTAACTTTTTGTTGTTGCAGAATCATTGAGTTGTATTTAGAAAAGAACTTGGAGATCATTTTATCCAATTCTCTGAATTAAAGTTTCTATTAAACAAAATTTGAGAGAGAGAAATGTTTATTTGATTTTATTTTCTGATTAGTTAGGAAATACTTGTTTCATTGCATTTTGAAAATGTATCCTCTGATGTAATCATCCTTTTCCTACATAATTAAGTAGACTGTGCTAAACCTAACAAAATTTTGTGTGTTTGCTGAGGTAGGCATTCTAAACATCACTTCCTAGTGCTTGAAAATATAAAATATATGAGGATTCCGTCTTCTGTGTCCCTTAGAGATTAGGTGGGTGGGGGTGGGGGATGGTTTTGTTTTTACTAAATCCCAAATATGGGCTTCTTTATTCCCGTAAGTTTTCTCTCTTAAGAATAATCTGATTGGGCTTCCCTGGTGGCACAGTGGTTGAGAGTCCACCTGCCGATGCAGGGGACACGGGTTCGTGCCCCGGTCCGGGAAGATCCCACATGCCGCGGAGCGGCTGGGCCCGTGAGCCATGGCCGCTGAGCCTGCGCATCCGGAGCCTGTGCTCCGCGACGGGAGAGGCCACAACAGTGAGAGGCCCGCTTACCGCAAAAAAAAAAAAAAAAAAAAAATCTGATTAATTGTTGGCTCTGTTTGATTAGTTGTGTTCCAAGTAAATGAAGTATCATTGGTTTTTTATTTCTTCTTTATTTTTAAACTGTAACATTTTCTTATATATTATTTCCTTTTCAAGATATCATTTGGGAGACTATGGTGGTGAAATCCTTAATGAAGTGAAGATCAATAGATCAGAAAAAGAGTTATATGCCACTCCAGCAACTCATCATAATGGAAATCATCACAAAGTCCAAGAATGTAAAACTAAGGTGAATATCTTCTGGGGAGAAGCATGTATGGTAGTATTGATCAGACAGTTGTTTTCTGAAGTTGTCTTATAATAGTTTGGTTAAGGAAGAAAGTTATTAACATGCTTGAGTTCCTACTTTTTGCCAAGCACTTTGCTAGGATTTTTTATACACACGTTGATTCATTAATCCTTATAACTACCCTTTGAGATAGATTTTTACCTCTATGTGACTTCCAGATCGTAAAGTTGTTAAGTGGCAGATTCAAAATTTGAGTCTAGGTCTAACATCAAAGACAGTGTACTTTCAACTATGCTGTCTGCTTCTTTATAGAATATGGGTAATTAAAGCTTAGTTATTATCACGAGCCTTAGCAAATCCTGCATCATAGTGGCAGGCATCAAAATCTAAAATTAAAGCTTTCCTCATTGAGACTATTGGAAGTTATTCTTTTTGTCATCACTATTGCCATAACCAGCATTTATCAGTTGCTATCTGTCTTGACTTGAAAAAGTCCTATAACTTCTGGATCACAGTTTCTTCCTAATAAAGAGCACTAGTAATTACTTTAGTTTCTTAGACTGAAGAATTATATTTATTCATTATTCACTGTTCCAAGTGAATATTAAAGTATTCAGTTGAGAAATACAAAAATTAATAAAACCTTTAAGGAACTTAGATTTTAAAAAGAAACAGGTTATTGGCTGAGCATTTAGACAGTAGAGCTGTACTGTGTAGCAAGATTTTAAAAGTGACTTAGGGTGTTTGTGGAAAATTCATCTTTTAAAAATGTGCACAATCCTCAGTTTTCATGCGTTCATTCCTAAAGGTCAAGGAAGGATGTGGAGCAGGCAGACTCCTCCATTATTCAACTCATGTCAATTCAAACAGCAAAGCTCTTTCTTATTAATCACAGGCATCTAGCCCACCTACCCTTTAAATCACACTTGCTTCGCCATAAACAATACAATAAATGTCATTTTGTACATTATTTTAAAAAAGCCTTTTTATATAAATCAATGCTTTTCCAAGACATATTATTGGTAGGCATAGAATATGAAAATCTCAACCCCAAATTACTGACAGAATCAGCCTTTGTTGTATATTGATTCTTATTTTAGATCATCTTTAAGATTAAACACCCACCCTATTTAAATATTAATTTTAGAAGTATGGTTGCATCCATTGTTGCTCTACCCTATTTCACATAGTTAACTATATTTCCTTTGTCACACATCCCACCTTAAAATATAAGTAGTTTCTGAGAAGTTGGGGGTTTCTTTTTGATGTCATAGCTACATCCATTGTATGAAACCATTTATATCTCAGTAACTTGGCATTTAAGCGACATTTTCATCATGTGTAACATTTTTGACCCTAAAGTAGTTTTTACAAAAATCTGAGCTACATGGGGAAAGGTGTAACTTCCTCAATATTTTTACACTTTCATAGTGCTTGTACTTTGATGCTTAGAACAGTCATTTTCAAGCTTTTTAAAGTAGTAGATCTCTATTTATTAAAAGAATGCCAAGGGCTTCCCTGGTGGCGCAGTGGTTGAGAGTCCGCCTGCCGATGCAGGGGACACTGGTTCGTGCCCCGGTCCGGGAAGATCCCACATGCCACGGAGCGGCTGGACCCGTGAGCCATGGCCGCTGAGCCTGTGCATCTGGAGCCTGTGCTCTGCAACGGGAGAGGCCACGGCAGTGAGAGGCCTGCGTACTGCCAAAAAAAAAAAAAAAAAGAATGGCAATATGTTAAAACAGAAACAGAGCTGCTCTGTTGAGGAGAGGTGGGTGCTAGAACCCACCCCATCAGTCAGTCTCTTTGCCAGATGGTCTCTCACATACCACCACTCAACTCTGGGGTACCTGAGAACAGTTTGATTATTGTTCAGTTGAGGCAGTAATTATTCATTTGAAAAAGTGAAGTTTTTTTCCTAATTAATAAGCTTATCTGTCTCAAAAAAGTTACCCCACATGTAGACATTTTTAAAAATTGAAAATGAGCATAGAAATGAATTTATGAATTTATAATCTAATTCAAGTCATTTAAAAAAATAGTTAATTTTCATCATTAATTAGTAGATTTAAATAAAATTAAAATATAAATAGTTTTTAAATGCTGGGTTGCATAATAGAACAATTTTTAAAAATCATTAGCATCTTAGTTTAAGTATTGATAACAATGTAAAAAGTAAATTTAAGTGTCATAATTATTTTTCACTGTAATTTGTGAAAGCAAAACATTTTTCAGTTTATGGTCACATAATAATTTTTGCATATTAAAACCAGAAAGTAAAATCACCTCTGGGGTAAAAATGTATGTTTTTTAAAGAGCAGTATAGTTTTTCATGCTTTCTAAAATGATTTTCATTTCTTCCTTTTGGGGGAAAAATCGTCATGTAAACAGCACCCGCATCATTTGTCTTTGAAAGAAGAGGCTTCTGATGTGGTTCGTCAAAAGAAGAAGTACCCAAAGAAGCCTAAAGCAGAGGCTTTGCCAGCGTCTCAGCAGCCCGCTCCTGAGACACTGCCTGTGATCAATAAGAGTGACATTAAGCAGTATGACTTTCACAGCTCAGATGAAGATGAATTTCCACAGGTGCTTGTTTTAAAACTATTTTTAAAGACATTTTCCTCTAGTCTTTTGTATTGCTATATTTTAAAACATAATTGACATCTTAGAGTTTTGATTCTTGCTTTCTTCACCTAATGTTATGACATAAACAGTTTCCACGTTATTTATGTTAGTTACTGAAATGGTATTTGCTTCTGTTATTTGCTATCAGTTGAATAAAGTTTATTCTGTTGTGTAGCATTTAGGTGGTTTTCAGCTTTCCCTTTTATAAAAATTAGCATCTCTACCTCTTCCCTCTGTATTTAAAATAGATTATTAGAAATGGAATTCCTGAACTAAAGATTATAAATATTTTAAGACATTTAATACATCATTGTAAATATTCACCAACAATAATTCCACCAGCATTGTATTTTACAACTTTTAATGTAAATTCTGCTAATTTGTTTGGCAATAACTATTTGATTCTAAAGAAAATTTAGAACTGGTTCAAGTTTTAACTTGTGAAAATAATTATTTGGTTATATTACAACAGTTTTATAGCAAAATGTTTGCAGTTTTAAAATCTTAATTTTTGTTTCATACGTGCTATCTTTAAAACAAGACCTTATTTTATATATTAAAGGATCAATTTAAAACATATATTGTTTAGCACCTGATCTAGCAATGCCCTCCTTTTTTCTTTTCCGTATGTTGTAGGCAACCTAAAGAGAGTACTATAACAAGCTTTATCATTTTTTAACATTTTGACTTACTTGATTTAAAAAACATTTTTTTTTTAACCAACATGACAGATATGTTTGGAAGCAATGACAGATATGTTTGGAATCAAGACAGTTCATAAAACACCTTGTTGTTGTAACTATTTAAAATCTAGAGTTTACATAAAACTTGTCCCCTTTGGCTAGATTATATTAGTTTTATTCTTTTGTAGATGATTTAGTTTTTCTACCCCAGATAATATTTTAGCATTCATACGCGTTGTAGCAAATGCACAAAAATGTGTTTAATTTCGTATGCCCTTAAAAAGCACTTAAATGAAATCGTTTATTAAAATTGTCAGAGGATCATGTAGTTAGACTCAGGCAGGGCTTTGAATAGTCATGGGACATTAATTAGATGGCATTTGAAGGAATGAGAGAACAAATAGTAGGTCTTTCCCAGGTAGAAGATGTAGGGAAGGGCTCAAGGCAGAGAAAACAGCATATTAGAGGGAACTGCTAGCAGTTTGGCATTGCTGGAGCATAAAACACAAAGGGGAAGAGAGGTGAACGGAATGATGCCTGGAGTAGTAGTCGGATGGCAAATGGCCTCTATCGACATTATATATACTGAGAAGTTCTTAAAGAATTTTAAGTAAGAAATGACATAGTTAGATAAATGCATTTATAAAAGCCAGTAAAGTTTTGCTATACACTCCCAGCCCTTTAAGAGTGATGCCAGGGGGATACTATGTCCAGTAGAAACTTTTCCCTTATTGCTAGAATCAGTCCATCCATCCTGATAGACACACTCAGCATACTAGTCATATATTCCTCATCTATTAAGGGATCTTCATTTCTGTTCTAAATTCATATGTTTATTCATATAGTCCCCATTCCCACATGAAATTGCATTTTGAAACTTTTAGGTTCCTCTGAGCCCTTATACTACGTCTTTGACAACATTAATTTTTATAATGGTATCCCCCTGTTGCTAAACTGTAGGCAGGCATGTACCTAAAGTTGGACATTATTCAGTGAGGCAGCTATTTAGAAGGTAGCTCTTACAAAATCAGGATTTTATTGCTAAAAAGATAGTTAAAATAATATATGCTTCTTCTTTGTCCAATAAACAAGAACAAAGGAATAGGGAGCCTTAAGAGAACAAGCATTTTAACCAGACTTCTCCAACTGATTTGCAGCAGAGCAGAATAAAAACCCAGTCTCTTCTCGATCATGCTTCTGATTCTCCTAACATCAGCTCTGTCTTCCTATGTCTCAGACCAAATCCTGGAATCCCCTCCTGGGGTAGTCAGGAGGAAGGGATGCAAAAAATTTCTGAGGCTTTGTGACATCTCCTGTATATATTTTAAAAGAGGTAGATGATTTGTAAAGGAATCAAAGTGTAAAATTCACATTTGGGATTTCCTTTCAAATTTCAGGTTTGGGTTTGGTTCCCCAGGAAGAAGAATTAGCCCCAGCTTACTATTTCTGTGTCTCCCCCATAGTGTTGGTGGAGGTATATTGGAACCTCAAACAAATGCCTTTCTCCCCTGGATGACCCTGCTCAGTGGTAATTACCACAGTTTGGAAATAATGTGGAGAAAGCATTTTTCCTCTCAAAATAGGAAGAGAGGGATTCGTGAGGTAATTTGCAAGTAAATATGGTTGAGTCAGCGTTGTCAGAAAAAGAGATGTACTCCAAAGTGAAATTGCGAGACAACTGAAACTTAAGTACTAAAACTTTTTTTTTTAATTTTAACCATTATGGGTAGAAATTTATCTAAACCATATTATTTCCCTGCCATATCAGAGTATATTTGTATTTCATTTAATCTGTTTTTGATGACATTTATAAAGTTTGCTGTTGTATAATATATCAGTGCTGCCCTAGAGGTCCACTCAGATTATGTAGGGATATTTGACCTAGTATCACTTGGTCCTATGCTTTTTAATATGTGACAGCTTTTTGAAAGTATTCTTTTGCTGTCTGGTGGGCTTAGTACTTCTCTCTGCAACCAGTCTGCTTACCTTTTAGCGGGTCCTCTTTCCTCTTCTGATTCTCTGCTTCTGATCTGCTAAATTTAAAAAGTGATTTATAAAAATGAGGGGAAATAAGGGACTCCCCTTTGAGTGAAATGTATGACCTTTGTGGCTTTTGGGGATGGGAGGCTATTCATAAACCTTTTTTATCTTCCTAGTTTTGGGCTTTATTATAGAGAAATAAAGTTATTGTGTAAAAACATCTCTACTTATAGGTGAAGCATAACTATTATTACAAAGTATTTATGGCCACATATAATATTTACAAAATGTAAATGGGATATATAAAAACCATACTAATTCTTTTTAAGCCTATAATCCTTGCATGTTCAGAAACAGTTAAGCAATAATACCATGTGAGCTTACCTGCAAGAACCAGTCCATTAAGAATAATGATTTTTAACCATAGAAAAATTTTGCTTATCTTTAAATGTTTTGGGGAATTCACTGCCTACTGTATGTAATATAGGAGTGATTCACTGTTTGTGATCAGATTCTAATTTTAGACCATTACAAAGATTGTTGACTTTTGATAACTCCTAAATGGAATGCTTCATGCCTCTTCTTCTAGGTACCGTCCCCAATATCAGAACCCGAAGAAGAAAATGATCCTGATGGTCCCTGTGCTTTCAGGAGGCGGGCAGGATGCCAGTATTATGCTGTAAGAACTTTATTTTTTGTGGTGTTTTTGTGAACTGGAATTAACAGGTAACTCATGTCAAGGTGACTTAGTCTTGATCTAAAAATGGGAAGTCAATCAGCATTTTTTATTTAATATCCCCTATGCAGATAACAGTAAAAGATGTTCGAAGGTACTGAGTCCTTTCAAAGGAGATCAGAACCCTTTATTTGGAAATTGATAACTGCTCATATTTTAGAAATCTAGCTCACTTTGGGCTTTAACTATAACTTCAGCAGTTACGACAGCTACTCACTATGTCATTGCTGGAGTTAGGTGAGCCCAGAATCTCTAATGGAACCCTAGATGGCTGATGAGTGTTTATTGAAATTTACTTTTGGGCAAGCCCATCTTTTCCATACAAACCCAGTAAGTATCAAACATAAAGGAATCATTTTTAAACCTCCCCCATGGCAATATATTGTCAAATAATTATATTCATAACTTTTTGTCCCACTTAGAAAATGCTTTGTGCTGTTAAGTCAAGTTTTGGTGCATATTATATCAAGGAATGACCCTCACTTCCAGATACTAAGGTTTCAAGTAAGGTGTAACGATGGAGTAGTGAGGATGGCTCTCATATATGGCTTTTGGAGACCTTTTGTCTTGTTGCATTATGGTAAACATATACACTTATAGCTTTTTCAGGGGTGTGTGTGTGTGTGTGTGTATGTATTTAATGTAGGAGAGGTGTAGAGAATTGTTTATAAGTTATGTGTTTAAGAAAAAGGAGACAGAAAGTGGTAACATAGAAAAATAGAATGCTAGAAGAAATAGGAAGGCAAAGAAATGGACTGTATGTTCTTACAAGTAAAGAGGAAGTATGAATTTGACCCATGCATACCTTCTTGAAGTGCAATTTTTACTCCAAAAAATTTCCTTCTAGTTTATCTCTGTAGGAAGTCTATAAATTACTAACTTCATTATCTCTACTTTTCTACATAAATGTTAAAAGCCACATTATTCTTTAAAGATATATTTCTTTTAAAATATAATATTATCTTAAATGTATTTGTAGTCATAAACTAAATTTAGTTTGAGTTATTTTGGTGAGTGAACTTTTAAGTCAGTTTTGTAGAATTTTACCTGGTTAATATTTAAACCCTAATTTTAAAGTTTTATATCTAAATTTTAATTGCTCTGCTAATGCTGTAGTTACTTTATTTTTATCATGATTTAACTTTTCTTCATTTCAGAATCATTCCATGAGGTTTTTTAAATTTTATTTTTATTTATTAATTTTTTTTTTGCAGCCTCGTTTGGACCAAACTAACCATTTGTTTGAAAATTCAGAATTGGTAGATTTGGATAAGTTGAGATACAGGCATTGCCTTACAATGCTCACAGTCCCGAGAAGATGTATAGGATTTGCAAGGAGGCGAATTGGCAGAGGTGGAAGGTAAACTATGTGTTTTGACCTAGTTTTTGTTTACAAGCTGGAAGGGAGGGTATAAAGAAAATGTTGTTAAGTTCTTCTAGGTAATATTTGGCTTTATATTGCTTTTCAGGGTCATAATGGACCGGATATCCACAGAACATGACCCAGTCCTGAAACAGATAGACCCTGAAATGCTGAATGGTTTTTCAAGCGCTTCCCAAACTATAGACTTTTCTTCTAATTTCTCTCGGACCAATGCTTCCAGTAAACATTGTGAAAATAGACTGTCCCTTTCTGAAATATTAAGCAATATCAGATCATGTCGACTACAGTGTTTCCAGCCAAGGCTACTAAATTTACAGGACAGTGATAGTGAAGAATGTACCTCAAGAAAACCAGGGCAGACTGTGAACAATAAAAGAGTTTCTGCAGCATCTGTAGCTTTATTGAACACCAGCAAGAATGGCATATCAGGTAAGTTGTCACTTTGTTAAAAGTATATCCTCTTCTCCTTAATTTTTCATTATCCACTAAATAGACTCTCAGGGTGAATTTTGAAGGTTTCTTTTCATGATCCTACCGAGGAAAGGAACTTTATCTTAACCTATTACATTTTTTTTCCAACCTAAGAAACTAAACTCTATTATTGTGGTTTACATTTTAACCAAAATGTCCTAACTGATACCTATAAAACCACTGGCTTGTATTTTGAATGTGTGTGCCTGGTATGGTGAATGTGTAGCCACAATGCATAAGGAATTCCCTATGGGCAAAGTGGTTATAAGCTGCTGTCAGATCATCATAGCACAATACTGTCTGCTTTTGTTAAAGAAAATTTTCATTTTATTATATTAACTTTGCTTAAATGTAAGCATTGCTTCTCAGGAGTACCATTAAAAGTTTTCTTTCTGAAAAATGATTTTTAAAGAGGTTCCCTATTAATAGTTGTAATTTTGGTCTGATAACTTACCTCTCTAATTGAGATTGGAAAGTTTTTTTCCTCTTAAGAGACATTGTATTCAAATTAATATACATAGGCATTATAAAATAATGTATAACATCTAGAGGATCTAAAATGTAATCTTGATTTGTTTTCTTCTGTGGATAGTCTTCTCTTTATCACATGTATACAAGTATGTATAATTTATAAATGTCTTTGTAATGTATACATTGCAAAAAAATGCGTGGTATCCAGAGGCAAAGCTAGATGTGGCTTGACTTATACTATTGATATTCTTTCTTTCTCTAAAATGTATATATTTCTAAATTATTTCCTAGATGGTGCATTTTAGTATGCAAAATTGTTATGTTAAACTTCTTCAAAGTGATTTTAAATCATTTTAGGTTGACATTTGGTCTCAATAGTGTTCCGTCTTTCTTAATTACTGAACTGTTTATTTTCAAACTTGACTTAGACGTTTGTCTATTTAAAGGTTGTTATGGAAAATTGGATTTGTTTGAATGATTGGAAGGTGGCATATCATTTCTCCAAATTAGTTGGTTAATTTTCTCCCAAACGAATTTAGGTAAGGAAAATGGCATCCCGTTATATAAAGTTCATGAGTCTGTGAAGTTTAATGACCTTTTGAAGCTCAAATGGATAAATACCTATTATGACTTCAGGTTGTAGGATTCGTAGAAACCTAAAAATAGTAGGAAGTTGACGAATATTAGGTCAAATCTTTTTTTGAGCCAACTCTAAGACATTGTTCAAATTATTTAACTTAACTGGAATTCCTGTACCAAAAATTACTCACAATAGCTTTTGCCAAAAAGTGAGTTTAAAAACATCATATATAGGCATTTATAATTAGATTTGACCATAGATTGAAGTTTTTCTCTACCAATGAATACCGTTACAAAAAAGTGATTTTAATATGTTCCTTCTTAAGTTGAATATGGCCAAATATTTGCAGCTTTCTACTGTACATTCCTGATACACTCCAGATCTATGTGACTCGACTGTTTTCCAGAAAATGTTTGTTGCGCATGTTATTGTATCATCAGTACTCTGTATGTGTGGATTCAGAATGTAACGTAAATAATTCCATACAATCAGTTCTAGAATTTTATGACACTACCATATATCAGCATAAAATAAGCATTTAAAGTATTATTTTAGGCATGCATGCACTTCTCAGGGAACTTAAATCACAAATATGCAATGCTAACATCGTAGATAATAAGACTTTTTTTATTTTTGCCTTTCCCCTACCATCAGAAAAAAAATAGTAGTTTTGGTCTGTGTAATTTTTCCTGCCTTATGTTTATGTATGTTATGTAATGGTACTATGTCTCAACTTAGTACCATTTCTTTCTTCCCTTAAAAAAGTTCAAGGTTTAAGCAACACCTAAGCTACATTAGAATCAGTGTTTTAGAATCAGGTCTTTCAAATATGTATTTAATTATTTATTACTAGAGTAAAGGATTTTGTTCAAGTTTTTTTCTCTGCTAACTATGACCCTCTAGTCATTGAGGCCACAAGGTGTTTTGTTTTTAACAAATTTCTTTTGTTTCAAAATATTAGGCACGGTGTATAAATTCATAATGAAACAAGTCTTTTTAACAACAGTTTTGTAAACAACTGAAAAGCTCTGGCAGTATTTTTGTTTGTATGGGGCGCGCCATGTCGCATGCGGGACCTTAGTTCCCCTACCAGGGATCAAACCTGGTCCCACGGCAGTGAAAGTGCGGGGTCCTAACCACTGGATTGCCAGGGAGTTCTCCCGTGGCAGTTTTAAGTACCCACCTGTACCAGTTATATTCATTACATAGTTTCTCAGTTCTGGATAGATCATTTTAAGTGGATTCAGTTATAATTCAGTAAATACTGATAGAAATTCCTTTTCTACCTAAAGAAAAGGTTATAGGAATTTTTTAAAGTTATATTTTTATATTTGATGGACATGTACAAAAGAATTGAATCTTCATATATTTGGTTTCTTTTAATCTGTGTGTCTAACACTTTTGCCTTCTGCTTACTCTTTGTGGACTTGATCAGGAAAGCATGCCTGTCTTTAAGAGTAACAGGACTGATATTCGTCAGTTACCTGGCAGAGAGTCAAGTACTGAATTTTCTGTTTCACAGCTGGGAAATCCTGGCAAATAAAGGGTTTAATCAGAAATAGAAACCTGACATATATATACTATTGATACTATGTATAAAATAGATAACTAATAAGAACCTAGTGTATAGCACAGGGAACTCTACTCAGTGCTCTGTGGTGACCTAAATGGGAAGGAAATCCAAAAAAGAGGGGATATGTATATGTATATACGTATATGTGTATGTATATACATATATGTATATGTATGTATGTATATACGCATACGTATATGTATATACGTATACGTATAGCTGATTCTCTGCTGCACAGTAGAAACTAACACAACATTGTAAAGCAACTATACTCCAATAAAAATTTTAAAAATAAATAAATAATCGGGAAAAAAGAAATAGAAACCTGATATACTTGACAATAATATTTATTTGTATCACAAGTTCCTTAGTTCTTTAAAAAAAAAAAAACCTTGAACTTGAGGACCAGTGGCAAAGTATTTTCTTACTTTTATGTTGTTCTTAACCCAGTTAATGTTTTTCAAGTCATAATCTCTGTGTCCTGAACGTATTCTAATTATTATTTTCTATACGGTACTGAATGGACTTAAAGGGAAACAAATAGAACTGTGTGTCATAGTTATTAGTAAGAACTAAAGACTTCATTTAGTTAACTGTTAAATAAAAGTATGTTTTCTTAATTGAAAATCTCTTCTCAAAGAATAGAAGCAGGACAGAAAGGAAGGATAGATGTGCTGAACATGGCAAGTGGATAACCAAGGAAAATTAAGTTTATACATAATTATTTAGGATCTAATATATGCAAAGCACTATGTTAAGTGTTTAAAAGTTGCAGAGTTTTAGAAGACAATAATCCTTACCTTCAAGGAGCTTATACATGGATTATACATGACAGATATTCTTTATATAAATAGGTGGTAAAGTTTTCAGTCATTTGAAACTGCAGTATTTATTCTTTTGAGACACTATTCTTAAATCCTAACCTTAAGCAAATATATTTCACATCTAAAAGTAGCATTGCTTGTTCAGACTTGAAGGGCCGGGTTAATTTGCTTTTTTTTTTTTTTAGCATCTTTAAGGATTAATTTACTTTTAATCTTGGTTTAGACCAAAGTATGGTTGCAAGTTAACATGTTTTTTTTTTTCTCATTTGTATTGTATACTGAATAGATAGATACTAGCAACTCTTCTTGAAGCTTTTGACCAGATTCAAATATCTTAATATTACCAGTTTGTAAAATCAGCAACATTTTGGGCAGTTTTCCAAGAGAAATTCCTGGTTTTTAATTTTTCCAGTGTCTTTTCCCATTCTTTTTAAAATTGCCATAAAATGTTTGCAAGCATAAAAGTTTTAAGAAAGGTAAAACTATGTTTTTAACAACTAGCTAAGGTACTCACAAGGATTTATTTTTTTAGTTAGGGTCACTTCTAAGGGTGGGAAATGGATTCAGACTTCAGGAGTTTAAAAGATTTTAGTTTGACTGCTAAAGGAAATAATATTGAAATTTCAGTTATAACTATTTAGTTTGGATGTCGGAAGTTTAAATGGATCTTTAGTCTGTTTTCTTTATCTTCACATCTCCTTTGTTCCTCATTCCCCACCCCCTTCACCCTCTCACCTCCCATCTTCACCCTCATTATTATCCCCACAGTTTTTCAGTTTATTCATTAGTTACATTATAGGATGTGTAGTCCTGGACAGGTAATGTCATCTTTCATGGATTGGAAGATTTGTCCTCAGAGTAGCTCCAGTGTTTTTATGTGAACTTTTACCTGATTCCTTGCTATGACCTAGAAGGTTTAAAATAGGATCTCTCTCCCCCTCCATATAGCCCCAGATCTAGCTTTTAAAACAAACAAAAACTGCGTATAGTCAGCATTGCTTCAACAAAGCATGTATTAAAACTTTTATAACAAAGACCTGCCTGGTAGGTGAAGAAGTGCTGAATAATATATTCATTTCGACTTTTAGATAATCTTTCCTACCACATTAGATGTTCTTCATTAAGCTACAAAAACTTGGTCTAAGCTAGTGTTTTTAAAAATTCATGGCTTCCCAAGAATAAATCATCTTAGCCCACTTTGAGAAACACTGCATTAAAAGTTAAAAGACTATTTTAAAAAGGCAGCAGGTACAAGCCCAAAAATCATATGTTTATATTCTGTTGTGGGGTGGTCATCCAGAAAATACAGAAGGTGTTTTGATTAGATTTTTCTTTTTATTAGTTTATCAATGAAACATCAATACAAAGTTGACAAATACTTGTAAAGATTTCACACATACTCAAGAATATATTCTCCGTGGGCCCAAGTTTAAGGAACAGTGATCTAGGGCTTTAGAATCAATACAGCAGTGTAAAATCTAGTGGAGATACCTAGAGTATGTTTTTGATGGATCACTGTCAGATTATGAGAGGGAAAGGTGATGAGGGACCAACCTAGCAGAACCACCTTATAGGAACCACATGCCTGAAAGGTGAAGAAAGAAATGAGGGATACCTAGGATCTTTGAAAACAGAATCAACATTCTAAGGATGGTGACAAGTGTTCTAAGAAGAAGTACATGGATTCATCTGAGGAGTAAGTCAGACTGATAAACCCAAGATAGGTAAAGAGCCAGGTACAAAGAAAGCCAGAAAGGTTAGAGGCTTAGTGAAAAACAGACTGTCAGTTATATACACAAAATATTTAGAAATGCAAGTGTGTTATTAATGTACAGAATAACGTATTTGCATACGTAAAAGGGGAAATTCTGTAATATGTGACCTATTAGAATGTGTTACCCAGGGAGATTTGCAAAACTCCTTACTTAGGGAAAGGAACACTTCCTGTCTGTCTGGAATAGTGAAATATTGCCTTCACAAAACAATCAGAGTGTGGTTACTTTTAAACTGACAGGACTTGGAGGTGTGGGGCAGGGGAGATGGATGACCAGCATGGATTTTACTTTTAAGCTAGCAACTCATGAGAGCAGCTAGTAGAAAGAACTTGGCTTGGCCCTAAGCAAGAGAAGCAGATATCGTTTCTCTTTTCATACATTCCCACTTCCCCTTTATGCCACTACCACCCATCCATAGCTGGACCCCTATTCTGTATCTCATTCCTAAAGAGATTTCTTCACACTGTTAAGTATGACCTTTTCCTGGTGTTATTTTAATGCTTGCCTCTTGATAACTCAAAGCCAATGTAAGAAATAAATTTCTTATGGAAGTATTTCAGTAATTTATGAAAGGAAAAATAATTAGTGGAGAAGGTGCTTTCAATCACATTACCATCCTCCACCTACTAGTAAGTCAACCCTGAAGATGATAATTCAATACTGTGTCTGTGTCATTAAAACCATACATTTCTTACCACTTTCCACTCACCCTAACAAAATGAAAGAGGTCATTTAGGGAGGATGTTTTGTATGTGTTCCAATTCTGTGTCATGATTACTAATTGCTATTTTTGTCTAAAAGTGTTTAATGCTCTAGAAAATTCTGAATGGGCAACATAAGCATTTTTCAAGCACAAAACACCTTTTAGTAAAAAAAGAACTAGATGTCAAGAATGAATCCAACGTGCTGAGCTTGTGGTGAGGGGGAAGAGGAAAAAAGTGAATGTAATATTTTAAGCATATCCATATTTTGGAATTAAGTTTTATATCAGTTGTTTTCAACTAATAACAGAATCAGGGATGAGAATTTTGGTATCAAAGTCAGCCTGAGTTTTAAAAAGTTAGGCAACACTTGAACATTAATTTGAGTAATTTCAGTTGCATCTTGGTTGGGATTTTATGAGTTTTCTATGGGGAGAAGGATGGGGTTCCTGAGCAAATTAATGGTTTCAACAAGTCAGGGCAGTAAGTAGACATATCCCCCCAGAAAACAGGAAATTTTATTAGCATCCCTTTTTAATAGCTATATAAAGTGATCATCTTTTTATAAAAGCAAGTAGAATACCTCTAGTTGGCAACACTTTGTTAGCTAATGACTACTAACCAAAAGTAATTTTTTTATTAAAAGAATACAATTTGTTCTTTCTAGTAATTTATATGTATACTTTATTCTGATTAGTAAGATTTTATAATTGTCTGACTTAAAAGCTTTTGGAAAAAGAAAAGATTCTCATTTCTCTCTCAATTTTTAAATAGCTACTAAAAGTGTATTCTCTTTATTTGGTTTATTCCTCACTTAAAATTAACTACTGTGACTTCTCACCTTTTCATCACAACATAAATCTTAGCTCTGGACAAACATAACGCTGAATTTGAGTGAGTAGACCATACATCAGATTCCAAGTCCATTTCTTTTGAATTGGTACGCTGTTTATACACATAGGACTTAAACAGATGTATTTGGGTTTAACTTAAGATTTTCCTTCCTGGCTTTGTATCTAATAAACTATTTTTCATCTCTCCCAAGGTTTTCAAACAGCTGGAAATTCATGAATACTTCACATTTACATTTCATTTTGAAGATTTAAAATTTAGAATTAAATTTTTTTTCATCTAAAAATAGAATACTTGCAGTGAACTTAACATGTGCAAAGAAAGACATTTGATTTTGTTGGTAATTCAGTAAGATAACTAATGTGTACTTCACATATACAGGTAATAGTAAAATTTTAGAGTGAGCACTATCATAGGCCCAGTTTTTTTAATCTTCTAAAAATAAAATTGCTATCTCAGAACTGTTTTTTCCTGATAGTCCAGTACTAATTTTAATGATAACATTGTAGAACAGAAATGAAGGTATATATAAAGCTTTGTCCATCTCTGGGGCCTAATTCCTTTTTCATAGAAAATAAGCTGTACTTTGCATAACTTGTTATATGTCTAATTTACCATCAAAATTTTTTTTTAAATTTCTCATTTATGATCCTACTAAATGGAGAACTTGGGGACCGGGGCTAGTTACGTAACATAGGTTGAAGGTATAGTCTCCTATCTAAACTCCTTCAGGTCATATAGATTAGATAGCTAGATTACATTTAAAGTTTGGCTCATATTAGTTGGTGTTTCTTTATATGTATCTTTTCTTCCCAACTACACTGTAGGAGTTTATAGCAGGGACCCTCTTTTTAATTTATTTTTTCCCTGTATTCATTCTTAACTCTTAATGCAGCACTTTTCGTCATAGATAGTAAATACTTGATGATTAAGTGAAATAGTTGGGAGAGAGGAAAGAAAGCAATAAAGAAAAATAGAGTAAAATTACTCTAGTAGTACATGTATTCTGATGTGATTTAATGTTTTGTGACTCTAGTAACATACTGACTTCTGTGGAGATAGCTTTGTGTCCTCTAAATCAGTTTATCAGTGATCTCCTTAAATATCAGTGGTGAATGAAAGTTTGTTTACATTTCTTTGAAAAAAGTGTTTCTTATTGTAACTTTTTCTTAAGTAATTTTTTAAATAAAAGTTTTAAATGTCTTTATTTGACATTTAATAACTTTTAACAGTTGGTAACAGCATAGTTGATTACATCCGAGGATGCTGAACACTCCTCTGATTTCCAGCCCATGTTTTCATAGATAGGACTTTTTTTAGACATCAAATCTATTGGCTTAAACTATGGTTTAAGTCTGAATAAAAGGGAGAATCCTTATATTTGAACTACATTATACAGTAAAATCTACATATAGGCACTTTTTTAGCATGTGATATTAGAAGGTCATAGATATTAGCATAAGCCACTTTGGCTGAAAGATCTGTCGTTTTTATTCAGTTCTTTGCTGCTGATGTATATTGTGATTTGAAATTGCTTTTCATCTTAATCGTGGAATAACTTCATATTGTATTCTATTTGTGTTGTTAAAGGTACTTTAAAACATACGTATTTCTAAAATGAGTGTCCTTTTCCAGTGACAGGGGGTATCACAGAAGAGCAATTTCAGACTCATCAACAGCAGTTAGTTCAAATGCAAAGGCAGCAACTTGCTCAGCTTCAGCAGAAACAGCAATCTCAGCATTCCTCGCAACAGACACATCCAAAAGCACAGGTAAACCTGTCTTTTAATCATGGTTATGTCTGTTCCTTTCTTTCATAATTATGTCTTTTTTTGAAAATTTTAGTCAGGTCACAGAAGATAACCTTGTCATTACCACTCTTGATTCTGGAGATCAAACCTAAGTGTCTTTTCAGTTAATTTACATAATTTTAAGTGACTAGTTTATATTTTATGAGAGGAGCACTAGAGCCAAATATAGTATTTTTAATTTAGGAAAGAAATAAGTACATATTTTTGGAAGGGTTATTAAGAATTCATAGAAGTAATTATATTCTCTTAGAACCATCATCGCCCACCCCTACTCCCCGAGAAATATTTTTGTCAAGGATATGACTATCCTAACTCCTTCCTAACCTATGCATTTAAGTGCCATGTGAACGTGCCCCATGAGCTGAGAGGTAATTGTCTCGACTTGTGCCATAAATCCAGACAACATAGCCCTTTGCCTATTTGAGTCACATTTCCCTGAAGAAAAAAAAATTGCCACTAGGTGAGGTTTTCCTAGGCACCATTAAATGATTGACAGTTGGGATAAGAGTAAAAATACCTTATAAAACTGTATTGCCAGAAGAAAAAAAGCCCTGCCAACACCTTGATATGAGCCTGTAAGACTGATTTTGGACTTCTGGCCTCTAGAACTGTTTGAGAATAAACTTACGTTGTTTAAGCCACTAAAAAGCTGTTAGTAACAGCTAAGCAGTTTAATACAGAATCAAAAGGAATATGACCATTAAATTTGCCTTTGTTTGCCTTTTCTGAATCTCAGGTATGTCCAACCTACTGAAACATTAGGCTAAGACACAGTTTTACATTGGGACAAAAATGACTGTTAGTCATCTCTGTTATTTCATTTTGCCCATAGTATGTAGACTGTCAAGTATTTTTAAAGGCATTCATTAACACTTATTGGCAAAATGAATAGGGCATTAAAGGTTTGGGTTGTTTACTACCCTAGCTCTTTCTCATAAATAATTGCTTTCCAGTTTTTAGTCGCTTACCTGTTTCATATGATGAAAATAGCCTATCGAGTCCTAGATCTCTTAACCTAAACACCTATAACTGTTCAAGATGAAAAAGGCAGCAGCCTCTTGAGTTTGCTCATTTCTTAATATGTTCGTGAACTCATGTCTAAAAAGCTGAGAGTTTAATTTTGTTTATTTTATAGGGCTCAAGCACCTCTGACTGTATGTCTAAAACACTTGACTCAGCCAGCGCCCATTTTGCTGCATCTGCGGTGGTCAGTGCACCTGTTCCAAGTCGCAGTGAGGTAACCAAGGAACAGAACACTGGCCACAACAACATAAACGGTGTAGTCCAGCCTTCAGGTAAGCCTGTTGTTTCATGTGATACTTACTAGCTCAAAGTTGCAACTCAGTGATTTGAGGTATGGTTTTTGGTTTTCAAATCCAAGGGAAAACATCGTACAAGAAATCAATCTGGACTCTTCATAATATCTGTGGATATGTATGGTGGAATAGCTGGATGTTTTCTAGAATTCACATAGAGCCTGCTCTCTGTTTCCTCCCACACCCACTGGATTCCTACCTATGTAACACTTCACCCTGCCTCGTTTTATCCACATACTGTCAGTTGCCTCACATCTTAGGCAACACATCGAGCTAATTGCTAACCATCATCGTTGAATCATTTGTACATTTATAAAAAGGTGAAATACAATTTATCAGTAAATTGGAAATTGGGTTTACCTTCCCAGTCTTACATACTCACAGGCCTGCTTTCTCTGACTCCTCCTCATGAAATACAGTATTGCTGTGAACGTATTTCTGCTGCTTACTACCGAGTCCTCAAAGATTTGCTGTTCCTATCAACCCTCAACTACTGCTCAGACCCTAGGGTTTTCCTCTTGCTTTTACATATACCCATGATTGTGATTGCCCTTCCTTACGGATGTTCTTGCATGTGTACATTCTAATGGAAGTCCAACCTTCATCTACACCTGCCCTCAATCTCCAGAGAGGAGCTCTCTGTCCTATTATACAGTTTCCAAATATGGAGGCAGGACAATACTTTGCAAACCCTTTTGTGTAGGCTAGTAGAAAGAGGGTGTCTTTGGGGTTGAAACAGGTGAATATGTTACCAATCAGAAGGTCTCTTTGGAGAGGCCGTTATGTGGAAGGTTAATTTGGTATTTAACTAGATTACAAATATTTGCATTTCTTTTTATTTTTAAGCTCCTAATTTTTTAAAAAGTTTAATGTCTCATGACTTGAATGGAACGATTTTTTTTTTTCCTTCTCCTTCAGGAACCTCTAAAACATTATACTCCACCAACATGGCTTTATCATCCAGCCCAGGGATTTCAGCTGTACAACTTGTAAGGACAGTTGGCCACACCACTACAAACCACTTAATCCCAGCATTGTGCACAAGCAGTCCTCAAACACTTCCCATGAACAATTCCTGCCTGACAAATGCAGTGCACCTCAATAACGTCAGTGTTGTTTCTCCAGTCAATGTGCATATCAATACACGGACTTCAGCACCATCGCCAACAGCCTTAAAACTTGCCACAGTTGCTGCCAGTATGGACAGAGTGCCAAAGGTTACTCCTAGCAGTGCCATCAGCAGCATAGCAAGGTGTGTGTGTGTGTGTGTGTGTGTGTGTGTTTCAAGTATCATTCTGTCCCTTTCTGCTATCCTGTGGGAGGAAAGATACTTTTTTTTTTTTTTTAACTGCTCAAGCAATAGATGTCTTGTCAATTGATTGACTTGCTTTTCAACAGATACTGAATATCTGCTTAGTCTAAAGCTCTGTGACCTAGATCATTTGTTTGAGGTCACTGGTAGGATGTTTAAATGCCAATCAGAACTGTAAAAAAAAAAAAAAAAAAGGAAAAAAAACCCACATCAACTTGGGAACCATCAAACTGAAAAAATACATCAGTCTATTTTAGAAGCTTAATTTATTCTTCTAGTACTTCTTTGTAGTGTAGACAGTCCAGAAGGCTAAAGTTGTTATTAGCTTCCAGAGCTTTAGTTTTCAAATCAAAATTTGTATTTTCTTCAGTATTATACACAAAGGGAAAGTAAATTATTCTATGTATATTTTAAAATTGAGAATATTCTGAAATTAACTAAATCCATGATAATGTATTTCAGAGTTTTTCTTTCTGTGACACTAATGCGTGAGAATAAAAAAAATTGATTTGCACGGATTAATAACTACATGACCTTAAACCTGTAAAATTAAACTATAGTAGAAAATAAGTAATATTGTTCTCCAAATGATTATTCTTTTTGAGCATCATATGCTCCATCTATTGTAAAAACACTTGGGTTGTCATACGTTATATATTTCATAAGTAATTTATCATTGGCTTCTACTGAAATATTGTGTTAAATTACTGTCTTTCCTAAGTAAATAGTTATAATCAAGTTCTTAGGAATTACTAGGATTTTTTAGCTGAAGAAAACTTTTCCTCATTCCTGTATAGAAATTATAAAAATGGGAGATGTTCTTCTGCAGTATGTGTTTTGTTGTAATTACATAAAAATGTATCTATAAATACTGATACACATCATATTCTAGAGAGTATTAATGTTTATTTTACTCTTTGCCTTATTATAGAGAGAACCGTGAACCAGAAAGATTGGGTTTAAATGGAATAGCAGAGACAACAGTAGCTATGGAAGTGACATAACCTAAAACATGTGGCTTTGACCTGTGCTGATGGTGTGCAGTCATTCATATTCCAGCTGAATGCAAAAGGCGACACTCTGTGGATCACAGAGCGTAACAATGGACCTAAATGGACTAGAGTATATCGGATGTTAAATCGATATATGATGTATATTTTGTAAAATTGGGAAAATCACTACCTTGTAATATAGTTTATTTGTATCATCAATATTATTTCTGTTACTTGAATAGTAGATATTCATCATCATGCTTTTGCACTTGAATTTGCAACTGAATGGATTTTAAAAAATAATTCTTTAATGGGATCATGAGCATGAAATGGGATCCTGCATCACTTGTTTTAACTATTTATTTTGCCATGTTTACATTTTGTATCTTGTAAAAATAAATCCAACTTTGTGTCTAAAAAGTTAAAGATTCATAGCTAGGAAATGAAATTCTTGTAATTTTTTTCTAAAGGAACTGTAAAGTTTTCACTTGGTTCATTTTGTTTCACAATTTGACTAGATGGACTTTTTGGTAAATACTTTAGTGGCATTTCACTGTCAAATATGAAGTTCAAGGCAAAATAGTATTTTCTATTACTGTGCAGGGGAAAGGGATGGATCGATACATGCAAATTTAATGTAGTAACTCACTTTTCCATATATTTTGAATGTATATTTCTATTTATAATACCAGTTTATAAAAAATGATTACACAGAAAAAAGGACTAGGAAAAATTATGCATCTAGCACATTTAAACTGTGCAGGTATGAACATTTTTCAAGGATTACATTTTATCTGAAGACTGCATATTTTAACTGGCTTTACCTGTACCACACCACATAAAGGATATTTTGCCAGGTATGTACTGCATTGTGTGATTGCAGTAACCATTGGAGGTCTAGATATCGAGCCATCCCGGGTGCTGGGAGGGGGGGGTCGTGGCAAGATTTTGTCTTTTCAGTTTTGGAGAGGTTTCCTGTGGCTACAAGGCAAGTAACGGGTTGGAAAACGTCTGACTGTAAGCGTTGGACACCTTCACAGTGTAGTGTTTTAGTGACTTTTTTTATACGGTTCTTGTATATTAGATACGTGTAGTGGTGTTTCAGAATGTTTGTTTATGCACTAGTTCAGACAACTTTCCCTGTTACTTGTTCTTGATAAGTGAAAACTGCAGGGAAATAAAAATACATATCAAAACATGGACATGCTGCATATGTGTTTATTTCACAATGTGCACACAGTATAAGTTAAAATTTAAGGGAGATGATAGCACTTAACAGCACTTTTCATTTTCACAGTGCTTTCCAAGCATTAATGAAAAGAATTATAAGAAGCTCATCTGTGGGCACTATTGGGTTTCAGATAATCCAATATAAACTACCTTTGATATGAAAAGCTCTTAAAATATTTTACAGAATGTAAGTAATTTGCAGTATAACATTCATCGAAATCTCATAAATGAGCCTCATTTTATAAATAAAAGTTTAGAGTAGAATTATATTGCAAGGGGTTTTGTCAAGTAAGTACTGGGAAATGTAAATATTTTTAATGAATATGATTAAAACCATTTCAAACTTCATAATTTTATACTTTACATTTTTTATATCTGCAGTCCTGAAAGTTGTAAATTGATATGTCAGTTGATTTAATGGACCAGGGTTTCTGCTGAGAGTGGTTTTTATTCAGGTCCTGAATATGTAAAGCAATTTATGGTCAAAACCATAGGAAAAAATAAATTTAATTTCTTCATTGGTTGTGACCTGATAGGATCCATGCTCGTTTCTTCCATACTACCTCTGGAGTTACTCATTGCTGATGATATAAAGAAAATAATTTTGATTTGATGTGTAGTATGACTGTGTTCATTCTGCTTTTAGTTGGATGTATCTCCTTGCTATTAAGAACTCAAAACAACTTTAGTGCCGATTTCGGAGAAGGGTTTTTATTTCCATTTTACTGAAGTAAAGCATGAAGCAAATTTGCCTTGTGATACACATGTTATAAATAATATAAGTAAAACAAAGAACTGTATTTGTACAGTTTCTGGAGATGTGGCAAATCCAGAATTTATCAAAAACTGATCACCAGTTTGTGTTTTTGTTTTTTAAGTAAAATCGAAAAATTAAGCCTTCCATATCTTGGTGATTGTAACTGTTTCACAGATTTCAGTTACTTGCACACACATTTTTCCAGTGCTTTTCAAGAACTTAAGTGACATATTTGTTTTTGCATTATTAAATTGAGGAGTTTATTTTTGCACAGGTCCTCCACTGGACAATACCACCATTTCTTGGTTTTTCTGATGAAACTAATATTGGTACTTGTAGTTCAGTAAGCTTCTAGAGTCCTTGGAGTGTGTTTTTTGATGGGGTGGTTTGTTTGTTTTAAACAAAGGGGTAACTTTCATGTGCTGGGATATCTTGTAATTGAGTATAGGTAAAAATAGTTACTACTTGTATTTTTCTGCCTTTCTAAAGAGAGTGCCCTTTTCTTCTCCTGGTAATTCAAGATCATCGTTATGATTAATATTAAGATAAAGCTCTAAGTATATTTGAAGATGTGTTATATATCTTCCTTTTGCAGAAGACCAAGGGAAAAATTAAAATATCTAGAGGACACATTTAAAAAATATATACAGAAAATAAATAAATAAAAAATATATACAGTACACACACACATTCTGTCTTCTAAAAAAATGTTGAATAGGGTATTTGCAACTGTGCCTAGTGGGGTTTTTTTGTTTGTTGTTTATTGCCAGGGTTGTGTTTTGGGGAGGCAGGGGGAGAGTAGTAAGAAGTAGTAACATTTCAGAAATTACTCCATAGTGTGTACTGCTGTATTTGACTATAATGCTGTATTTCAAACAAATTTTTTTGACCTGTATGTACACCTTCGACTGAAAGGTTTTGTTGTCCCTTCACTAACTTGACAAACTATTACATTTCAAAAGGTTAAGGGTATCTCAAGTAATTCTGATTATTATGTTCTGTAACACAAGAGTTGTTTTTCTTTTAACCACAGCATGATAACAGCAAGCATCGTGGAGCATGTCGAGTTCTCTCTCGGTGACGTTTTTCATTTAGTCCTAACAATTGTGTAAAGTACTATCATTTTTCCCATTTTACAGGTCAGGAAAATGAAGTCTAGAGAAGTTAGGTAACTTGCCTTATGTCACACAGCTAAGTTACTGAGCCAGGAATTAAATTCGGGTAGTCACCACACTTTTAACCACTGCCTCCCATCTTTAATGTGAAAGAAGTACCACCTTCACAGAAGTACCACCTTATTGTACTTCTCAGTCCACTTATTGACAGCATCTGTGTAGCAGAGTTTTAAATTTCATCTAGAAAACAACCTCCTCCACTCTTAACACCATCAGGCAATTAATGTTTGTTTTTTGCTTCCCAGACTGAGTGCATTAGATCCACCTGTGGCTTCTAGCCATCCATCAATCAAACCCAGCCCTATCAGTTTATCGTCCTCTGTCTGCCAGACCTAGCCGGTAAGTGCTAAAGCTCTCAACCAGCACAAAGCTTTGGAAGCTGGGTCTGGACCAGGATGTGGCTGAGTTTAGCCCTTTCTGGACCTTGGTTTCCCCATCTGTAAGATGAGCAATTTCCTAAAACTCTAGAAAGGAGGCCACCCTGCCAAGCTTGGTGCAGGTGTACATGTGGCCCGTGTGTCATTGATTTCTCACCAAGGAAGTAAATGATGTGGGAGCTAAGGCTGAGCATATGGTTAGTCTAGAGCTGCTTTTTATAAAGTCATTACTGTCATCGATGACTGTAAAGTATTGACAATTGTATCATGTAATGCAACTTATCCTGTGCAGAACTAATAATTCTAACCAACTTCAGTGACTACAAGTCTCAGAAGGGCACAAGAATTACTTGTTTTTTGGAGGAGGCATCAGTGGGGAAAACAAGACATCACAGTGCAGAAGAATATCAGAGAATTTGTTGAGCTGGGCTTTAATCCCTTCTCTGCCATTTAATTGGCTGGTGATTTTATCATCTTCATATTTCCCAACTTGTATCACAGGACAGATGTGTAGAATTAGATAACCTCTGACATCTCTGCCAGCTCTGATGTCACAGGAATCAAATCTCCCCCTACCCCTCTTAACCTCCCCAGGTGGCTCCCTTGCTTTCCAGGAAAATCACCTTCCATGCCATTGTCAGTATCCATTGACTTACCAGCACCATTCAAAAGGATCAATACCAAATCAGACCCTATGCACCTTCCTACCACATCTTTTTCTTTTCGTATTTGTCTGAAGGGGGACTGTTTCTTATTTCAAACACATGGGCTTAAGCTTTTTAGTTGTGACCTACTGCAAAGCTTGACATTTTAACAGGGAAGAGGAAGGTAACACTGAGCCACATATTTCTTTAGCATTAATTTATTTGGCACAGGATTTTAAGCATGGGCTGTCTCGAAATGGGGTCTTGTATCAAGATTAAGAGTTATGTGTATACTTAAAGATGTCTTGTTATTCTCATGAAACTTCTCTTGTAATGCATATTTGAACAAAACCCCTACTTCCCTGGCTGGCTGACTAGAGTAACATTGCAGGTCAAGAAGATGATAAAGTATCTCTGAACATTGACCCTCCCTCAGAGTGAACATCTGTTATCCTCAGGAAAGCCTAGGATCACTGCAGTTATCTTCCACTGATAGAACAAAAGAAATCTACTCCAACCAAAAAAAATTATTTCACCTGCCGTATACAAACTGTTGATTTGATAAATAGCACATTCTAGAGCAATGACATTTGCCATTGTTGAAGACCTTTAACCATTAGCGTATAGAAGAACACTGTGTACTTCCTCTGCTCAGTCCCACGGCCACCAGGGGTCATGGGCACACACAGCTCCTGTCTTACTAATGGCTGTCTCTTATGTGCTCTTCTCGCTCTTAAGTAGATCTTGGTCAGTGGCCAGGTAAGCCCAAATTAGGAATAGCCAAGATGCAGGATTTCAGCTTTTAACATGAGACGTCTGTATTAGTTATCTACTGCTGAGTAATAAGCTATTACAGACAACACATATATTACAGTGTGGGCTAGGAGTCCAGCACAAAGCTGAAATCAAAGTGGCAGCTGCTCTTGTGTTCTCTGGAGGCTCAAATAGGGGAGGATCTACTTCTAAGATCCCTCAGGTTGTAGACAGTTCACTTACTTGCGGCTGTAGAGTTCCTAGGAATTTGCTTCTTTAAAGCTAGCAATGGAAGAGAGAGTTTCTGCTGCGTGACATCTCTTGCTTCAGGGAAGACCTAGGCCTTTGTGAAAGGCTCATCTATAATCAGGCCCATGCAGCCTGGTATGCTTTGATTAGCTCAGTCAGCTGATTGAAGACCTTAGTCACATCTGTAAAATCACCTTTGCCATATTCTATACCTTAAGTCACAGGCCTTGACCATGCTCAAGGGGTGGGAATTACACAAAGACATAGGTACTACGGGACAGGAATTATAGGGCCACCGTAGTGTGTGTCTGCCACATCTGTGTAATTGAATTAACTCCATCCCACTCAGCCCAGTCTCCCCATCTCAGTATACCTTGGATTAACCTCAATGGAACTACATATTTATATAGGGAAACGATTTAAGGTACTCTATAATGCAAACATTTTGCTATTTTGTAAGTAAGTCTTTGGTCCCACAGGCCTAGATGTTGGGCAGCGGGTCAGGTCCAGGCTGGAGCTAAGCCTTCTGGCCAGCATCAACACAAAAACCTTGTGGAAACTGGAGTGGATGAGACCAGCTAGAGAAAAAGTAGAATGGAAAGAGGAAAAATATGAAGAGCAAAACTCTGAGCGTCCGTGAGGCCAGGGGAAAGTGGGGAGAGGAAGAGGTAGAGGAAGAGATTGGTAGTGATCTTGGAGGAAGATCTGGATCCAGGGGTTTCTAATTTCCTTCAGAAGAACCATGCAGAGGTAGAGTGCAGGGGGAAAGGGATGAGTGGTTTGGGTAGGTAAGGAAGTACAGGTGATGAGGATTTAGCAGTGAGGAGGTAAAAAACAACGAGGACGTGGATCAGAAAGCCTGAGCCCAAGCACGGGCTCCAGACGCACGGGCTCCAGACGCACAGGCTCGGCGGCCATGACTCACGGGCCCAGCCACTCCGCGGCATGTGGGATCCTCCCGGACCGGGGCGCGAACACTGTGTCCCCTGCATCGGCAGGCAGACTCTCAACCGCTGCGCCACCAGGGAAGCCCCCCAGGAAAGCTTTTAAAGTACAGATGTGTGGGTCTTACCCCAGGTTGACTGAATCAGGATCTCCAAAAGTGAGTCAGTATATTATCTTTTGTTTTAGTTCTTTGTTTGCTTGTGTGATTTGCTGGTTGACTGGTTTTTAGTAAGCTCCCCCAGACGGTGTTTGTTGATTGCAGCTAAGGTTGGGAATGACTAGTCTAATCTTTCTGTTTATTAGTTGTGACCATGGATGCGTAACTTTATGGAAAAGCTCAGGATTTATTTCCTTAGCTGTGAAGTAAGGAGGGTTAAATTATTTGCCCAGTCCCATTAGCTCCAAGGGCACACAGAGAGTGCCTCTCACTAAGCAAGCTTCACAGCAGCCACTAGAAATAGTGCTGATTATGAAGCTTATAACAAATGCTTCCTTTAAAGTTTTGAGATTGTATGCTTTAAAAAATAATTCTGTCTTGCAGTTTATTATGGATGAAAATTATGGCTGCTTAAATTCTCTATAGCAGTTCATAAGTGTACCTCACACCTTACCATCTCAAGCACTCTAAGTTCCCAGATCACCCCCCAAACATCAGCATGCCCAGAGAGAGAATTGTCGTCCCTCCCCACCCCTGCCGCGATGGTCCAATCACCGCTTTTCAAATGCTCATTCACCACCACTGTTAGACGCTTTCAGGTTGTTTAGACCATGGCTGTCAGTACATGCTTTCCAATTGTATATGACTGTGGTATTTGATTACAGGGGCAAAGTTACTGTCCTTAAGCTGTCTTAGGCGAACTTCTCTTGCCTAACATTTACACAGCATTTGGGACTTCGCTTTTTTTCTCTCTGTATGTACTCTTCCCTGCCATGAATTTGAATACTATCTTTATCTGGTGACTTCAAAATTTTTATCTTTATCCCAGAACTCTACGCTGAATTCCCTTCTTCTATATCCAATGCTTTGTTGACGCCAACACTTGGAAGTCTCACAGAAATGCCCACACTTACCATGTGCAATCTTTCGCCTGCATGCTCCCTAAATGTGTTACCACCATCTCTCCATCCCACCACTGCTTGCCCCAGTCTTCGCCATCTCAGATGTGACATCTAAGACTCACCTTGATTCCTCCCTTCCCTCAACCCAACACCTGGAACAGTCCCTAGACAAGTCTTTTTTTTTTTTTTTCCGACAAGTCTTTTGACCTGAGCTCCAACATATATATTGAGTTCATCTGTTTTTCTCTGCACTGCAGCAGCGCTTCTCCCCACTTCTGTTCTTGCCCATTTCCAATCAACTCACATGGTAGCAAATGTTATCCTTTGGAAATCAGATTTTCTCAGTTGTTTCCTAAAAACCCTCCCACTGCTTCCCATTGCATTTAAAACCCAAAATCCTACCATGACTGTAAGATCTTTCGTGTCTTGCACTGCCTTCCTCTCCAAACTCATCCATATTACTTTATCGCCTCACCACACTTGAGCCCACTGATGGATTTGGTCCAGACTTTAATGAATGATTTCCTGCCTCAGTGCCTTTGCACATGGGCTTTCCTTCTGCCTAGAATACTCCTCTCTGCCTATTTGCTAGCTCCTTTTCATCTTTTAGGCCTCAGGTGTCCCCTCTTCAGAGAGGTGCTCTGTGGCCGTCCTCCGCTGTTATTCTCTGTCCCTTTATCTGTGAGTGATATGAAGGAAATATTTTAAATTATTTGTCTGCTTACTAGTCCTTTCATCTGCCTCATGAGCCTCGTGATGGCAGGAACTGGTTCTCCATCGTATTTCCTGCACTCAACACAGACCCTGGCACATGGTAGTTGCTGAAATACTTGTTGAATAAATAAGTGAATGAGTAACAATTAGAGCTTCAGAGTCAAAAGATTTCTTTTTTATTTTTTACTCTTTTTATTGTTATTTTAAACCAAAATGTGGTGACCACTAAACTTAGTTTTATTTCTCTTGGACTTATTAAACAAACAGATTTGAAATCTAAAATAGTTTAGTTACACTTAAAATGATTGACCTATAGCTTCAGAAACTGGTTTTCCCCATGAAGCTTCCTTAGGAGGTTGCTGTCATCTTTAATCCAAAACCTGGCAGATGGTTGTGGGTAGATAGTGGCAGAAAATAGGCTTTGTTTTAAGATTTCCAAAAGCTATTTTTCTGCTTATGTTTATACAAAATTAGCAGTTGTGCTCAAGTATAAGAAAATCAGGGAGCAGATTGGGTAGCTGTTGGTTTTGTCATTGTGTTTGTGAGCCAGAAATATTTCTTCATCAGTGATCACTGTAAGTCTCGTATCTGGGGTTTGTGACTAATCACTGTTTCCTTAGGCACTATGCTTTCCAGGTGTATTTTTGTCAAAAACTCAGATTTCAACACACTTACCAGGAATGCATCGAGTTATCAAAGCTTTCCACTTAAGCTATTATAGTTTGGAGAGAGAATTCTTGCTCACACCAAACCCACATCAAATGTTTACCAAAAAATGCAAATAACATTTGTACCCAGCTGTTGATACTTGACACCAGTTCTCTTCCAGATGTGGCTTGAATTGGGGTTAATTTTTCATCTGTAAACCATCCTGTCCTGTCTGCTTTAGAAAGTGCTATTCTCTCCAACCTCCTTCACTGGCAGGTGAGATTTGTCTTGGTGTTTATGAATGAAGTATAGCCCTTTTCTCAAAGGCTTTGCCTTTTTGCATTCTGTCTTGGGGAATAGATTGCACAGACTTTTTGTAACTAAAAAGGAAGCCTACTGATGATCTTGTCCAACCCTCTCATTTTACATATGAAAAAACAAAGACCCAGCCAGCTGAAGAAGCTTATCCAGAACTAAACGGTGCCCAATCTGGGACTAACCCCAGAAGGCTGCCAATCCTGTGTGCTTTCTGAACATTCATAACCTTGATCCAACAAATGCTTGTTTAAGTGGTTTTCAGCTCTTAGTTATAAGTTCTATTTAAAAATGTCAGATGGCCATGTTACTAGTGAACATTTAGATGCTTTGTTATACACATTGCATAAGTTAAGAGACCCTTAAAAACTACATGGCTTGAAATTAGTATTTTAGTTGTCTAAATTCTACCCCACTCGAAAGTAAGTCATGGACCCCTTCTTCCTTTGTTTGAATTTTATGGATATACGTTTTTTGTTTTTGTTTTTCCTGAGATGACATTCACAACGTAAAATTAACCATTTAACAGTGAACAGTTCAGTGGTATTTAGTACAGAATTCAGTGTTGTGCCACTACCACATCTAGTTCCAGACATGTCAACACCCCAAAAGGAGACCATAAATAACGCACAGTTCCCTCTCCCTCCAGCCCCAGGCAACCATCAGTCTGTTTTCTGTCTCTATAGATATACCTTTTCTAGATATTTTATATAATTGGAACCATATGTGACATTTGTGTCTGGCTTCTTTCACTTAGCATAATGTTTTTAAGGCATATATACATTGTAGTATATACCAGTGCTTTTTATGGCTGCATGATATTGCATAAGTGTCTACCACAATTTATCCACTCGTTTGTTGATGTGTTCGTTTTGGGTTTTTCCCACCTTTAGGCTATTGTGAATAATGCTACTATGAACAAGTGTATACATTTATTTGCTTAAGTACCTATTTTCAGTGCTTTTGAGTATATAACTAAGAATGGAATTGCTAGGTCATGTGGTAATTCTGTGTTTAACTTTTTGAGGAAGCCACAAACTGTTTTCCACCATGGCTAAACCATTTTACATTCCCTCCAGCAATGTACAAGTGTTCCAATTTCTCCACATCCTCGCTAACACTTATTATTTTCCTTTTAAAATATGTATATGTATACGTATACGTATATGTACGTATATAACCATCGTAGTGTTTGTGAAGTGGTATCTCATTGTTTTGAGTTGCATTTCCCCAGTGACTAATGAAATTGAGCATCTTTTCATGTGCTTGTTGGCTATTTGTTTATCTTTTCTGGAGAAATGTATATTCAAGTCCTTTACTTATTTTTAAGTTGAGTTGTTTCCCTTTTTATGTTGAATTGTAAGACCTCTTTATATATTCTGGATATAACACCCTTGTAACTCATATGATTTGCAAAGAATTTCTTCCATTTTGTATCTGATCTTTTCACTTTCTTGATAATGTCTTTTGATGCACAAAAGTCTTTAATTTTGATGAATTCCAGTTTATCTATTTTTTCTTTTGTTACTTGTGCTTCTGGTACATTATCTAAGAATTCACTGCCAAATCCAAGGTCATAAAGATTTACTCCTATGTTTTTTGATAAGATTTTAATGATTGTGAGCTCTTATATTTAGATCATGTATATATTTTGAGTTAATTTTCATAAAAGGTGTGAGTTAGGGGACCAACTTTATTATTTTGCATGTGATAACCAATGGTCCCAGCTGCATTTCTTGAAGAGACTCTGCTTTCCCTGTTAAGTGGTCTTGACACTTGTAGAAAATACAGGTGTCTGGCCATAGATGTATGGGTTAATTTCTGGATTCTTAATTCTATTCCATTGATACACACACACACACACACACACACACACACACACACACACACACATACACACATACATATATATACCCTTATACCACTACCACCATTGCTTTACAATAAGTTTTGAAATCAGGAAGTGTGAGTTGCCCAATTTGGATCTTTTTTAAGATTGTTTTCATTATTTGGGGCTCTTACAATTCCATGAGAATTTGAGGATTGACTTTTAGAAATCTGCAAGAACACTGATGGACTTTTTATAGGGACTTCATTGAACTTGTATATTTCTTTGGGTAGTATTGCAGTCTTAACAATATTAAGTTTTCCAATCCATGAACATGGGCTGTCTTTCCATTAATTTAGATCTTAATTTCTTTCAGCAATGTTTTGTAGTTTTCAGCATACAAGTCTTTCACTTCCTTGGTTAAATTTATTTTATTCTTTTATTCTTTTGGATACTGTTTTAAGTGAGATTTTCTTAACTTTTTAACAGAGTGTTCATTTCTGGTATACAGAAATACAACTGATTTTGCATGCTGATTTTGGATCCTGTAACTTTGCTGAATTTGTTTATTACCTCTAGTAGTTATTTTTGTGGAATCGTTGAGATTTTCTATGTATAGGATCATGTCATCTGTGACTAGATAAAGCTTTACTTCTCCCTTTCCAGTTGAGATGGCTTTTATTTCTTTTCCTTACCTAATTACTCTGGCTGGAACTTCTAGTACAATATTGAATAGCAGTGGTGAAAGTGGATACCCAAGTCTTGTTCCTGATCTTTAAGTGAAAGCTTTCATTCTTTCACTATTAAGTATGGTGTTAACTGTGGGTTTTTCATAAATATCCTTTATCATATTGTGGGAGTTCCTTTTACTCTCAGTTTTCTGAGGGTTTTTTGTTGTTGTTTTTTTATCATGAAAGGGTGTTGGATTTTGTCAAATGCTTTTTTCTGTGTTAATTGAGATGACCATGTATGTGTTGTTTTGCTTGTTTGTTTGTTTTTGTAGTTCTATTAACCTGTATTATGTTGATTGATTTTCTCATGTTGAACCACCCTTGCATTCCTGGAACAAATTCACTTGGTCATGGTATATAATCCTTTTAATATGCTATTAGATTTGGTTAACCAATATTTTATTGAGAATTTTTGTGTCTATATTCATAAGGGATATTGGTCTGTAATTTTCCTGCGGTGTCTTTGTCTAGCTTTGTTAGCAGGTTAATACTGGCTTTATAGAATGTGTTCTCTCTTCTGTTTTTTGGAAGAATTTTGGAAAGATGGGTATTAATTATTCTTCAAATGTTTCGAATCACCAATGACTCTGTATAGTGCTAGAAGTGGGGGGGGTTCTACTACTGGTTCAATCTCTTTACTTGTTATGGTCTGTTCAGATTTTTAATTTCTTCTTGGATCAGTTTTGGTAAATTGTGTATTTATAAGAATTTGTTCATTTCATCTAGGTTATCTAATTTTTTGGCATTTAATTGTTCATAGTATTTTCTTATATTCCTTTTTACTTCTGTAAGGTCAGTAACAATGTCTCATTTTCATTTCTAATTTTAGTTATTTGTGGTTTTTTCTCTTTTTGCTTTGTCAGTCTAGCTAAAGGTTTGTCAATTTAGTTGCTTTCAAAGAATCAGCTTTTGGTTTCATTGATTCCCTCCATCATTTTTCTATTCTGCATTTCACTTATCCCCACTCTGATCTTTATCTCCTTCCTCTGCTAGCTTCACATTTAGTTTGCTTTTTTTTCCTCTAGTTTTTCTAGTTGAATTAAAGTCTTTCTCTAATAAGTCCAATGTCTGTGTCTCCTCAGGGGTAGTTTCTATTAATTTTTTTCTAGGAATGGGCCATATTTTCTTGTCCCGATACATGCTTCATCATTTTTTGTTGAAAACTGGACATTTTGAATACTATAACATGGTAACTCTGGAAATCAGATTTTTTTCCTCTCCTTAGAGTTTGTTTTTCTTGCTTGTTGTTGGCTGTAGCTGTTTTTTAGCAACTTTTCTAAAGTATATTTATAAAGTCAGTATTCTTTGTCATGTATGGGTTTCTGGTGTCTGTTTTTTATCTGTGTTCAGCTAGCGTTTTAATAAAGATTTCCTTCAGTCATCCCCTTCCCTGGTTGGCAGTGGTGGGGCCGGGGTGGGGGGGAAGTTGACAGAGAAATAAAAAGTTTTAAAAACACAAATAGGGACTTCCCTGGTGGCACAGTGGTTAAGAATCCACCTGCCAATGCAGGGGACACAGGTTCGAGCCCTGGTCCGGGAAGATCCCACGTGCCGTGGAGCAACTAAGCCCATGTGCCACAACTACTGAGACTGCACTCTAGAGCCTGCGAGCCACAACTACTGAAGCCCGCACGCCTAGAGCCCATGTTCCGCAACAAGAGAAGCCACCACAACGAGAAGCCCGTGCACCGCAACAAAGAGCAGCCCCCTGCTCGCCGCAACTAGAGAAAGCCCTCGTGCAGCAACAAAGACCCAACTCAGCCAAAAATAAATAAATTAAAATAAATAAATAAAAACACAAATATTTCCCAGTCTTTGCAAATTGCTTTGTATTGGAGCACTCCTTCAGTGTTTAGCCAGACTATTTATAACTCTGCTGTAGCCTTCACTTCCTCTTGGACTCAGCCTAGAGATCAGCTGGAGGAGAAAGCTTAGAGTCTTCTCAGGTATCTTCTGTGCATGTATTCTGCCCTGGGCATGCATGTGGCTTTCTAAATTCCCCAGTGTGGAAGGGCCCCTGCGAATTCCCTGATTTCCCAAAACTCTCTCCCTAGCTTTTCCACCAAGCCTTTGGGCACTTTGTGCTTTAGTCATAATCTTTTTGCCCCAAGTAGCTTTGGACAGTTGATTTGCCTTACAGTATTTTCAAGAAATGTCCACCACTTTTCTACCCTGAGCGAGTTCCAAGTTAGGCAAAACAAAAACAGAACACCAGTATCAGTTCTTCAGGTAACTCCTAGACAGGTTAGAATAGACAAACACAATTCTTTGCAAGTTAGGTTTGTTTTGCTCCTTTTGGAACCAGAGTCCTACCCTGGGAATGTGGACCACCATCTTCAAGACCACTGATATGCCACAGAGGTTAGTGGGACAAGGGCAAAGAAAAACACCACAAAGCTTTTCTACCATGTTTAGGTTGCCTTTTTCTTTTTTTAAATTAATTTATTTTACTTATTTATTTAGTTATTTTTGGCTGTGTTGTGTCTTTGGTGCTGTGCGTGGGCTTTCTCTAGTTGCGGCGAGTGGGGGCTACTCTTTGTTGTTGCGGTGCGCGGGCTTCTCATTGCTGTGGCTTCTCATTGCAGAGCACGGGCTCTAGGCGTGCAGGCTTCAGTAGTTGTGGCACGTGGGCTCGGTAGTTGTGGCTCATGGGCTCTAGAGTGCAGGCTCAGTAGTTGTGGTGCATGGGCTTAGTTGCTCCGCAGCATGTGGGATCTTCCTGGACCAGGGCTCGAACCCGTGACCCCTGCTTTGGCAGGCGGATTCCTAACCACTGCGCCACCAGGGAAGCCCCATAGATTGCCTTTTTCTTGATATAGGGTTCCCTTGCCTGCTGTAAACCTTTGTTTTCCAGAGTTGACAAAGTTGGTTCTAAAATTTTTTGCTTGACTTTTTTGAAGTTTCTGTGGCGGGATGGGTCCTTGGAACTGCCTGCTCTACCATTTTCACTGACATCTGGCAGATATAGTTTTGCCCATCTCTTTATTTGTAATCTCTATCATTCTCGTTGTTTTGTGTGCGTCTCGACACAGCATAGATTTTATAGAATTGTGTATTGCTGGTTTTTTTATTTTTTGGCTGTGCCATGCAGCATGTGGGATCCTAGTTCCCCGACCAGGGTTTGAACCCTCACCCACTGCATTAGAAGTGCAGAGTCTTAACCACTGGACCACCAGGGAAGTCCCATATTGCTTTTAATAGATCATTTAAGCCCATTTACATGCTTTGATATGAGAGAGATGTTTTGTCTCAGTTCTTTCATATTGTTTTACGTTTAATGTTTGTGTTAATGTTTATGTGTGTGCATGCATATTTGTGCATGTGTTTCATCATGTGATCTGCTTTCTTTGTTCATCTTTGTTGTTGTTGTAGTCCTCTTTGTGTTTAAGAAGCCTTCTATTTTTTGTTTTAGTGGTTCTCTTTGCATGCAGGTCATTGTATAATTCATACTCTTAGTTCCTTCTTTCTTTAAACAACACCTAGTGGTTCCCTACCATGAGTAACAATTTCATTAGCTTGTGTCTTCCTTGCCCTGCTGCCCCTCTCTTCTCCAGCACCAAATTTTAGCCAATAATAACTTTGTTTTCCCTTTGTTTGCTAAAAGTACTTACGCTTATGTTACTATAAGTGATATCCTTTGATTCTCAGCTATTTCAAAAGGGACTGTTGGGCTTCCCTGGTGGCACAGTGGTTGAGAGTCCGCCTGCTGAT
>NW_021703772.1:81102742-81209419 GCF_005190385.1 Monodon monoceros | reverse complement strand
AAAAAAAAAAAAAAAAAAAAAGGGAAGTAAAATAAGTGCAGTGACAGTCCCCTTTTTTGTTTGTTTGTTTGTTTTGTTTGTTTTTTGCGGTACACGGGCCTCTCACTGCTGTGGCCTCTCCCGCTGCGGAGCACAGGCTCCGGACGCTCAGGCTCAGTGGCCATGACTCACAGGCCCAGCCGCTCCGCGCCATGGGGGATCTTCCCAGACCGGGGCACGAACCTGTGTCCCCTGCATCGGCAGGCAGACTCTCAACCACTGCGCCACCAGGGAGGCCCTTACTTCCCATTTTATCTCCCATTTTTGTTAGTTTTATTATTTCCACATTGTTATAACACATGACATTAACCGCCTATTCCCACCTTTGTTTTAATTACTACAGTTTTTAATATTTCATAATATCTAGTAAATTAAAGATATTATTTTCTCAGTAACTTTGGTTATTCTTGCAACTTTCCATATGAATTTTTAAATTTTTTATTTTATATTGGAGTATAGTTGATTAACAATGTTGTGTTAGTTTCAGGAGTAAAGCAAATTGATTCAGTTATATGTATACATGTATCTATTCTTTTTCAAATTCTTTTCCCATTTAGGTTATTACAGAGTATTGAGCAGAGTTCTCTGTGCTATGTAGTACGTGATTGTTGGTTATCTATTTTAAATATAGTAGTGTGTACATGTCAATCCCAAACTCCTAATCTATCCTCTCCCCCACCCTTCGCCCTGGTAACCATAAGTTCGTTTTCTAAGGCAGTGAGTCTGTTTCTGTTTTGTAAATAAGTTCATTTGTATCATTTTTTTTTAGGATTCCACATATACGTGATATCATCCATATGCATTTTAGAACCAGTTTCCTAGGTTCTAAGATCTATGTAGGCAGTTTGCTTGGAATTGTACTGAATCTTGGAGAAATTGAATGGAATATACCCATAGATATCTTTGCATATTTGTTGTTAGCCTTACTCCTAGGCATGGTTTTTGTTGCTCTTGTAAATTACTTGGAAAACCATGATTTCTTCATTAATTTATTGCTCGTTTTTTCCTTAACACCAAGGGGTACCCTGGCCTTTACTCCCTCTCCTTGATCATCTCTGCACTTACCTCCAAGTGGTTCCCTATCCCCCGCTCCTCCAGTGCACCTCAGTACAACTTAAACAGCTGCAGATATCATTCGTCTCATCACACTGACCATCTATCCTTCAATGCTGGCCAGTGATCACACTAACCAGTCTGTCCTCAGTGCCAAGGTTATACTTTTTTCCAATTCTATGTCTTAATAAGCGCCACTGTTTTTGTTTGTTTGTTTGTTTTTGTGGTACGCGGGCCTCTCACCATTGCGGCCTCTCCCGTTGCGGAGCACAGGCTCCGGACGCGCAGGCTCAGCGGCTCCGCGGCATGTGGGCTCCTCCCGGACCGGGACACGAACCTGTGTCCCCTGCATCGGCAGGCAGACTCTCAACCACTGAGCCACCAGGGAAGCCCCAAGCCTTGTCTTCTGATGAGGCTGCCTTCTCCAACGAGGCTGACTTCCCGTTACTTCCCTTTCATAGCACTTGCACTTGAACTCATTACGGAGTGACCTCATCTGCCTCTAAGCTACTTAAGGACAGGGAGGGACCTCGGGTGACTTCTCCACCCATGCCTGGCACATATTAGGCACAAACATATTACCTGTTGGACTGAATGAATTGGATTTCTTCTACCAGTGGGAACGAGAAGGTGGTTCCCTTGTTCAAGATAGTCCCTCTTCTGGACCATATAGCAAGTTCTCTTTCCCATCTTAAGAGATCCCTCTACTAAGGGGTCCCTCCCCCAGCTCACCAGAGGATGTGACTCAGGATTTCAGGTGACGATTGCATGGAGGCTGGTGCTCCTCACGGCCCCTGACAAAAATGTGTGTGTGCAGATGGCTGCCAGCTGGGACACATTGTCCTCTGGAGCTCTGCCAGGCCACCCTTCCGTACATACGTGGCCTGCATCCCTGCCCTGCCCAGACTTTCAGTGTTCCCGGTAGTGAGCCTGGTGGCAGCTATGCCTCTGTCCTTTGCACAGGAGCCCTGGCCCCTTACCCCTCATTCCCATCAGCTGAGAAGCTTTCCCGCAACTGACACAGGGCCAGGGCTCCTGGATCCAGCGCCAAGAAACATTTTGTAATAACTTAAAACCACAATGCCCAAAAGTCTAACCTTGAGGATATCTGTGAGTCACACACACATCCCAGGGCTGGCAGCCTCACAGGAACACGGGGCCAGAGGGCAGCTTAGGAGCGGGCACTCAGCACGGTGGGCACTAGGCTGTTAGAAATTCTTCTCTGTCCTTCCACGTGCCCTTCTTTGCTGTCCCTTATCTCTGCCATACCAGGCCATCCAGGGAGCAGTCTCTGGGGCAGGGAAGATGGAACAGGGAGTCGGGTGGGCTTTGGCAGCCCTCATGGTCTGCAACAGCCGAGAAACATTGCCAGCTGCTTCTGGACCTCATGGCTGTTTTGGGGCTGCAGAAAGTAACTTACATCTCTCTCTCTCGCTCTCTGTCAAGACATTGCTTGAACATAAATTTTTTTCAGCCGTGTTGACATCTCCTGCCTACCCCACCCCTTTCTCCCAGATGCTCTGGAGCATACGCCAACCCCCAGTAGGAAGAATGTCACCCTCCAGCACGAGGAAGTTACGCACCGTGTGTGTTTCGTTAGCACCGCCTCTCAGGGCGTCCCGCTTTTTGACTCCGGTTTTAGGATTTTACTTCTAATCACTGTGAAGTATTGAATATATAGGCCAGCACTGTCCAGTAAAAATGTAATGCAAGCCGTATCTGTAATTTTAAATTACATTAAAAATGTAAAAAGACAGGTGGAATGAATTTAATAGTATTTTATTGAACCCAATATATCCAAAATATTATAATGTCAACATGTAATCAATATAAAAATCATTAATGAAATTTTTTGTTTTGTTTTTTGGGCGGTATGCGGGCCTCTCACTGTTGTGGCCTCTCCCGTTGCGGAGCACAGGCTCCGGACGTGCAGGCCCAGCGGCCATGGCTCACGGGCCCAGCTGCTCCACGGCATGTGGGACCCTCCCGGACCGGGGCACGAACCCGTGTCCCCTGCATCGGCAGGTGGACTCTCAACCACTGCGCCACCAGGGAAGCCCTGAAGTGTTTTTACACTCTTACTAAATCTGTTTAATGAAAGATGATGTTATACTTTAAAAAAATATTTATATTAATTAAAATTAAATAAAAGTGTAAAATTCAGCTCCACAGTCACGCTGGCCACATTTCAAGTGCTTGATAGTCCCAGGTAAGGAGGGACTATGGGCTGCACAGCATATGGCGCAGACAGTTGGGAACAAAATGACAGGCTCAATTAGCCAGGCCAGCCTTCAGGATCTTGCTTCGTTTTCCCTGCGCAGTCGCTGTCTTTTATTTTCTGTATTCTGCGGCTTTGACCCTGGAAGGACTGCCCCTCCCAGTTCCTAGAGAGAGCAAACAGCACATCTGTAACGTGCAAAGCAGCCAGTCCAGAGCCTGTTCCCCAGACACCGCTGTCGGGCTTTCACTCTCTGCTCTTCCCTGTCCTAATCACCCCCAGACCAGAAAGCAGACTATTAGGGACAGCCCCGTAGTCATCGAAATGACTCAAACTAGCCAGTCCTAAACAAGCGTATCCTGCCTTGCCCATGCCGTCTTGAGAAGCTGCAGTAAAGACTCTCACCCATGTTTTCTCCTTGTTCTTTCTGCCTCCTGACCCACCCCAGCACTTCTGGATGTGGCTTCCCTGCATGCTGTAGCGTGGCTCCTGTTTCTAGGGAACTGTGAGTTTAATAAACTTCTTCCTTCATGACAGTTCAGTGTCTGTGTGTCTCATCTCAGGTACCCATAAACCACCCTGTTCTGGGGCTTATCTTCCTTTTCATCCACCTCGTCGTCCCCCCCAGTCCTGGCATGCTCCTTCTTATTTCTTCTTTGCTCTGAGCATGATGCTCCTGTTTGGTTAAGCTCCTATTTCCTGAGCAGGTCCGCCATGTACAGTTGTGCAGGTTGTGTATAGCAACCAGTTAGGGCTAATACCCAGCCTGCATTGGGTCGGCCCTAGGAGGTCCCTCTTTCTGTGGGCTGGCAAGACTGTTCCTGGGAACCTCCTACCTCCCTAAATCCAGCCCATCATGGAGCCCTTCCAGCTGTTTGCAGACCTTGTGCTCCTGAAATAGAAGGCGGGATCCTACTCATGTCGCTGCTCTGTTATCGCACTGGAATGTATCCTCCTCCCACAGGAAAATTCTGCAGGAAGGTGGCCAAGCTGCCTGTGGAGCCTCAGTGGAAAGCAGAAAAGATGCTCTTTTGCCTCCTCAGCCGTTCTGCTTCTAGGTGGAGTTCTCACCATCACCCACCCAACCCCACTCCCATCCCATTTATACCGGGGAGGAAATGACTGAAGACAGCTTGAGGCAGGGCCCTCACCCCTTGCCTCCTGCCTGTAATTCAGTAGCCCTCAAGTTTTCCAAGATTGGCTCTTGAGGTCTAGACTAGATCAGTGCATCTCAAACTTTAAGGTGCATCAGACTCGCTGGAGGACTCCTTAAGACACAGATGGCTGGGCCCCACCCCCAAAGTTTCTGACTCTGGGATGGGACCCATGAATCTGCATTTCTACCACGACTCAAATGAGGCCGGTGCTATTGGCTCTGGGACCACACTTTGAAAACCACAGCTCCAGATGTAGTGCTCCAGGTATCAGCACCACCTGAAGTGGCCGTGACCCTCGTCTCCACTCCTCAAATTCAGATGTCCTTGCTTTGCAGAACACGGTGCCTGAGCTTTTTGGGCAGAGAGTCTGTCCTAACGTGGATCATTTTGTTTCCCCTCAGCAAGTCTTGCATATCCTCTCTGTGCAAGCTTGTTCGCCAGGAGCAAATGTCTAATAGTTTTGCAGACTCTGTGTGTGTTTGATACCAAGTGATGATGGTAATTTTCAAAGCGCCACAGAAGTATTACATGGAATTCCTCCAGTCCCTTTACCCTGAACTGAGTGACATCGGGGTTCTGATTCCAGAACAAATAAGGATTTTCTGGACTCATTGATATGGGCTGTGAACGTCACAGGGAGAAAAACCAAGAAGCGTCTTAATTTAGAGAAACCTATCTCTCCCTGGCTCGTGCCCTTTTCCCATTTGATAAAAATGGTGGCTTTTCAGGAACCCCAGCTCACCTTCTGAAAGCCACAGCAGCATTGGTGGAATAGTAAAAAGAAAAGCAAGCCCTCTGCCCCCGACTTGGTGCCAGCTTTCCTTGGAGAACGAGCGACGAAGCCTCACTAAATGCCAGCAAGTTGAAAATTGTTGGCAAGAGAGGAGATTTGCACGCAACATTGAAACCCCTCTGCAGTCGTCGCTTCCAAGTTGTGACTGCCTGTCTGTAAGGACACCTTGGATGCTTCCCCAGATTGCCACAGCCTCCAAAATTGGACCTGGTATTATAAGCTGACGTCTGGATATGCTTTTTCTGGGGTGGGGGTGGGGGTGGTGGAAGAGAGAGCAGATTTTCAAGAGCTCCTTAAGTTAAAACCCAAATCATATCCAGTCTGCACAGTGAGAACTGCCTGAGCCAGGCACGGTTTCTCTTTGCACAGCCAGTAAATGACACAGAGGTGGCCCCTGGGAAGGCCTGTCGCTGAACTCTTTCTGCACCGGTGGGCAGGGCGATCTTCAAGACCCACATTCAGCAGTAGCGGAGAGCACAGAGCTCATTTAAAATCAGAGGCTCTGAACGTCACCATCACTTTTGGAGCTTTTTAAAAAATACCCATGCCTAAGCTCCTCCCCAGACCAATTAAATCAGAATCTCTGAGGTTGGAGCCTGGGCCTCAATAATTTTCACCCTGTCCCTACCCAGGTAACTCAGATGTGCAGCCAACATTGAACGGCACTGCTTTCGAGCCTGCAGGCCACTTACTGGCTGGGTGACACTGGAAGGCTGTTCAACTTCAGTTTCCCCGGTGATTCAATGTGGTGGACATGATTTGCCTCCCAGAATTGTAGTGAGTAGCAGGAGAGGTGAATGGGTATGTAGAGCTTGGCACAGTGGAGGGACCACAATAAGTGCTCAATAAATGGTATCTTCTATTTTGAGCTGAGCAATTGAGGGCTAGCAATTGGGGGAAGGTCCTGAAGTGTGGAAATGGAATGAGAAATAAAATTCAAAACAAAATCCAAGGAAATGAAATGGCAAGCCATGGAATATTGTGAACATTTTATCCTAATTTTATCTGATGAAGGACTAGGATATAGAAAGAATCTCTACAAAGCAGTGATAAAAAAGACAACCCAATAACAAAGGGTCAAAAGACTTCAACAGACCCCTCACAAAAGAAGATATACGATTAGCCAATAGGTGCATGAAAATGTGTTCAATGTCATTAGTCGTTTTAGGGAACTGCAGATTAAAATTGCAGCAAGAGATCACTTCATACCCATTGCAACAGTTGGAATTCAAAAGCTTGATAATACCAAGTGCTGGTAAGGGTGTGGAGCAATTGGAAGGCTCATACATCGTGGATAGAAGTGTAAAATGGTCTGATCACTTCACAAGTCTGTTTAGTAGTTTCTCATAAAGTTAAGCATATATTTACAATGCAACTCCAATCCCAGCCCAAGAGAAACAAAAACATATGTCTACAGAAAGACTTATACAAGAATGTTTACAGTTGCTTCATTTACAGGCAAATACTAGAAGCAACCCAAATGTCCATCGATTGGTGAAAGGATTGACAGACTGCAGCATGCTACTAAGCATTAAAAATGATCTACTAGGGGCTTCCCTGGTGGCGCAGTGGTTGAGAGTCCGCCTGCCGATGCGGGGGACACGGGTTCGTGCCCCGGTCCGGGACGATCCCACATGCTGCGGAGCGGCTGGGCCCGTGAGCAATGGCCACTGAGCCTGCGCGTCTGGAGCCTGTGCTCCGCAACGGGAGAGGCCACAACAGTGAGAAGCCGGTGTACCGCAAAAAAAAAAAAAAAAAAAAAAAATTATCTACTAGTTCAACCGCAGAGATAAATTTCAAAACATTATGTTGTTGTGAGAAAGAAGTGAAACACTGAAGCGTTTGTTCTGTATGAGTCCCTTCATGTAAAGTCCAAAACAAACAAATCTAATCTTTGGTAACAGAGAACAAATCAGTAGTTATGTGTGAATGGCTGGATGGGATTGACTAGAGAGGCATGAAAAACTTTCTTGAGGATGGAAATGTTCTATTTCTTGTTGGAGGTGACAGAGACATGAAATTTCCATTTGTCAAAACCCATCAACTTGTACAATTTAACCTGTGCATCGTATTTATGTAAATTATACATCAGTAAGGAAGAGGTTGGGGAAACAAATAATAAAATCTCACACAGGAGACTGTAAGCGTTTAGGTGCAAAGGATGAAAACTGGAAGAAGGATGAATGTATGGCTGCCAAGTTCACCACCAACTATTTTTGCCCATATCAGAGGACGTATCTGTGCCTAAAAGGAGGTGTAAAGCATATTTCCATATAATGTTAACCAAGGATGTATGCCCTCCACAGAGGAGTATGATCTGCTCTCTCTCATGTAGTCCTCTTGTCAAGTTGAGAAGATTTCCATTCTCCAAGATTTGTACAAATAAAATCTTTTGACAGGGCAAAACCATTCCTTGTGGATTTTCAACTTGGATATTTACCAGAGACTAACCTCAAAATATGATGCTGTGATAGCTTGTCTTAACCCAGCCAGTACCCAGGAGCAAACCTGTAGAGCTTCCAACTGGCCAAAGATGGGCAATGTGAACATCACTGAGGATGATGACTGCAGTGGATTAAAGTACGTCAACTATGTGTAAATGCAAGAGTGTATAATAGTATTAAACCAGCAAGGACACCAATAGTAAATCTGACTGGTCACCACTGGAGGATGCTGAGGAACCAAGCCATTATTGTGAAAACAGTAAATAAAAGGAAAGAAGTAAGCATTTGTCTTGACTTCTCTTTACTAACTGTGCCACCAGCTAGAGCAGTAGTACACAAGGTGACGTTTATTTTAGTAGAAGTATTCCAGCTAATAAATAAAGAATCGTGGATTTTGAATATCATAATTTTGGATCTTGGAATGTTACTATTAACATCACACAAAGAAAGCAGCATGCCATTGTGTGCCTCCTGATGGAAGTGCACAGCACCATCAAGCAGGTGTTCTTCCCAAAGTCTTTTGCCTGAGTCTGACCAAGCCTGTAGATCTACCTGCCAATGCAGAGAACACGTGACCCCATGGATGCAGTCAGCAGAATGCCAACTTGGGAAACTGGGGGACAAACAGCCTGTTTTTTTTTCCAACAAATTACTTGTAAGAAAAAAAAAAAAAAAAGATGGAAGGGAAACCTATAGATTAAAGAAAGTATAAACACATTTCATCCAATTACTGTGTGTGGACTTTAATTGGATTCCAATTCAAACAAGCTGTAAAAAAAAAAAAAAAAAGGAACAATGAAGAATGAAGTTTATGAAACAATTGAAGTTCTGGATATTTACTAGATATTTGATGATATTATTGATTGATTCTTAGGTGTGATACTGTTATATATAAAAGAGGAGTCCTTATACTATTTTGAGATAGACAGTTTTTTAATTTACAGGTGAAGTAATATGATATCTGGGATATGCTTCAAAATAATACGGGAGGAGCAAGTGGATGGGATGTAGGTGAAACGAGATTGGCCCTGAATTGGTACATACTCCTCATTTTGAAGCTGCTGAGATGAACAGAGCAATTCACTATACTATTTGGTCTACTCTTGCCTGTATTTGAAATTCTCCATAGTGGACTCTTTTAAAAAGCAGAACTGGGGCACAATTTTGGTAACAGCATTACCCTGTTTGAATATGGGTATTATGGGTGCTTACTAATTTTCAACAGCAATAGAAAAAATATGCTTAAAAATCTGTCAAAATGTAAATGTGACATCAGTTAAATAGAAATAAAATATATAATTTTCAAATAACTAAGGGAGGGAAAAATATAAGATCCTTGAAAGTCCAGTAAAAGTCAGAGGGAAATAAAGGAATAACACAGTGGGAATTCCCTGGACACAGTGGCCCAGCGGTTAGGACTCCTCGCTTCTGCTGCAGGGGTATGGGTTCGATCACCGGTTGCGGAACTTAAGATCAAGCATGCCATGCAATGCAGTGATTCCATGTGTGTAGAGAAGACCCTATGTGTTTGTAAATGCAAGAAAAACGGAAGCCCAGGCTCTTAACTCCAAAGAGAGGAGCAGGATAGCAGTGGGAATAAGGCAGACTTTCATCTTATTTTATTTACTTGATATTATTTGAATTTTTAATATAAATGTATTAGTTTGGGGAACTTTATTGAAATATCAAAAGGAGATGACAAGTTTCAGCCATACGTAGGACTGGTTGACCTTGAACTTCTAACTCGATTTTCTGGGGCAGGGCCCATGCACCACTTGCTTGCCTCCACTCCAGGTGATTCTGTCGAGCAGACCACACTCTGACGATCTTAAACGGCGGAAAGTACAAACCTGATCAGAATTTACTGTTACAGAAATAATGTATAGGACATGCAGTACTCAAAGCTTATTGGTTTATCTCATTATAATAAACTATTTATTTTATAATAATTTTAGATTTACAGAAAACTTGCAAAGGCAGTACAGAGAGTTCCTGGGTTCCTAATTGCTAACATCTTATGTTACTATAGTACATTCCTCACAGTTAGGGAACGAATATTGATACATCATTATAAACTAAAGTCAATACTTCATTCAGATTGTCTGAGTTTTTACCTCATGTCCTTTTTCTGTTTCAAGATCCCACCGAGGATACTGCGTGACATTTAGTCCTTGTGTCTTCTCAGACTCCTCTTGGCTATAACAGTTTCTCAGACTTGTTTTGTTTTTGTTGACCTTGACAGTTTTGAGGAGTATTGATCAAGTATTTTGTAAAATGTCCCTCAAGTTGAGATTGTTTGATGCTTTTTTCACGATTAAGCTGGGTTTTTGAGAGGCAGATCCCAGAGGTGAAGTGCCGTTCTTTTCCCAACATATCAGGACTATAAACCATCACCACGACTTATCACTGATGATGTTAAACCCGACCATCAGAGGAGTTTCATATCATATACAATTGTCCAGAATAGAGTTCCAGAAGAGATTCTTCAACACGTTTACTAGTAGCATGTAATGTCTTCTTTTTTTCTTTTATTAACAAGATAAAGTAAATAACAAATATTCCCTTACTCCTGATGTAGTTACAAAGGCTTGGGGAGGGAGCGAGGCTTTGGGTGCTCCGTGGATTGCATGTTTTTGTCTCACTTCTTGACAGCACCAGGGTCTGACGGTGGTTTTGTCTGAGATCATTTATGTCCCACAGGGGAGCCCATGGCCTGGCTGTGAGCATCAGAAGAGCTTCTAAGAACATGGAAGCCAGCCCTGAGCACCGGACCGGATCACAGGTATCAGGCACTGCTCTTTTCTTTCCCAGTCACTTAGAGGCTGTTTTTTTCTTCCAAGAACTTTACGTGGGTTATCTCCTTTATTTTTATTTATTTTTTAAAATCTCCCCAGCTGATGCTGATGTACATTCGTTGTGAAGAACCATTGCACTAGTTCAGTAGTTCTTAGCCTTGACGGTACGTCAGCATCATCTGAGGGAGCTTTTATTTATGTATGTATGTATGTATGTTTTTGGCCATGCCACAGGGCATGAGGGATCTTAGTTCCCCGACCAGGGATCGAACCCATGCCCCCGGCATTGGAAGCGTGGAGTCTTAACCACTGGACCACCAGGGAAGTCCTGGAGTATCTCTTTTAGTCCTTTTACAATCACCTCACAAGGAAGGCATTTGTCTTTGGGGGGCTCCCTGAATGCAGAGCCTGAGACAAGGATGTGTCTGAGCTTGTCTAGGGGAAAGTGATCCCAGGAGCAGGGAGAGTGAGGTGGAGACAGGGAAAGTCACTCCAGAGAATGGTAAGGAGGTCGCTGCTATGGGCAAGAGAGGCCTGACTCCCTAAGATATCTAAGGAGCACAAGTAATGCCCCCAGGTCTTCTGTCCCAAGCAGAGGAGGTTAACTGTCCCTCAGCTAGGCCACTGGCCCACTGGCTCCCATCTGCTTTTGGTGGAGGGTTCCTAATGGGGGCTCAAACTTCCCTGCACTTCCAACGCAGGGCTTCCGCTGCTTCAGAGAAGGCCCTGAGGCCCAAACGCCTGCAGGCTGAGAAGCACCAGGCGGGTTCCTCAACAGCAAACCTGTGAGTGGGAGAGTGAGACCCACAGAACTTGCCCCCCAACCACCAGCTGTGGCTGAACCCAGAGACTGCCATGGGTTGGCACCAAGCACTGAAAGCCTGTACAAACTTCAGCATCATCCCTGATTTACGGATGAGGGAACTGACGCTGAGAGAGGTGAATTAACGCATCCAAGGTCACACAGCTAGTAAGTTATACAGCCGAGATTGTCACTCAGGCTCTCATGAATTCATCTCACATCTTTTAACCATTACGCTTCTTTGTCCACTGTTTTGCCTGCACTTAAAGCAACGCTATGTCTCACTCATGGATTCCATTCAACATCCTCATCTTGATGCACTTTCTCCTGGCCCTGTGCCCTAACCCCCCATTTCTTACATGACTAGGCCCTGCTGGGTCGTGTGTCTCCCTTTCCCACCTCCCTCTGTGCCTCCTCATGGCAGGACCGAGGGCCCAAAACTCCTTTTCCACCTGTTCTACCTCAGCCAGTCCTGTCTTCTATCGAGCGAGCAGTTTCTGATACTCCCACCTGTGCTGTGAGCTGTGCCTGGACTTGGAGGGGAGGGTGGCTTGCTGCGTCTGTGCTCAAGAGGAGCTCATGGCTTGCCCTCGCCCAAGCCAGGCTGCGTGCGAAGCTCCCAGGGCCTGCCCTGTCGGCGGCCCAGAGGCCAGTTCACGTGGTCCCCGCACACACCTGCTGACCCGCCTGTGGTATCAAACTTCACTGGCCACTTGGCTTTGGTCTAATGGTTTTTATCCAGCTGTACTTTTTTTATCTTTCTATTTTGGTACTAAATTCCTAGAGGTCATGGACCATCTCTGTGCATCTGCCCTAAAGTCACGGGAAAGAGCCTTGCTGGCTGCCCCTGCCGCTAAGTCAAGTTTCCTGGGTTTGGTCAAAAATGCGTGGACAGAGGTCCAGATGAGGGGGCTGAGGTATCAGTGTGTACACATGGCTGCGACTTGTTCCGTTTTTCAACGTGTGTCTATTTTATCAGCTCCTTAGGCTGAATGACCACGTATCTGTTCTTTCCTGTCCGTCCCCTGACGTATGTATGACTGCTGCTGGGATGTGAGTCCGCACGGGTCCAGGATGCGTGGCAGCCTCCTGTGTTCCAGCCAAGGAGGTGAACAGGGATGGATTCTACCATCCACTGGGCCTGGACTCTGGCAGGTAGTCGGTAAGCGGGACAACCTATGGCATGAACAATAAAGAGTTGCTACCAGAGAGGCCAGACTCTTAGAGAATGATGTAGAGGCTCTGTAAGTCCAAGGAGCTGAGTCCAGAGTCTGAGATCAGGAAGGAGGCAACAGAAGAATAGCAAGCGTTGGAGCTGGCAGCTGGATTCAGAATCCAGGAGCTGTCCAGGGACAGCCAGCCCAAGCAGCATAAAGGAATGGGGCTGGGCGCACAGGCAAGGCCCCCCCATCATGCTCGCTCCACTGCAGGGGTGGGATCAGGCCGGCCAGCATGGGCCTGTGGCCAGGGGACTTTCCTGACTCGGGCAGGGAGGGCTGGGCCAGAGGCTCAGCAGGCCTTTTTGTCCTGTTGGCTTCTTTATCTCCTTGGTCATGCGGTGGCTCCCTGGATCTGGTCCCGCTGTTGTCCAGAGGTGGGCAGAGTCTGCAAGGAGGCAGTGGGTAAGTGCAAGCAGTGGCTGGTGGAAGCAGAGCCTGGGGGTTGGGGGATGGAGAGGACTGGGCACAGGTGCCCAGCTGCGGCTGGAAAGAGTTTTTGCTGATCCTTTAGGGCCCAGATGCCCAATGTCCATTAGAGCTCAAAGCTAGAACGCCTTGGCAGTTCCAGCAGGAATAATGGTATTGAAGGGGAAATGGGGTCAATGCAAGAAAGTAAAGTGCTGGCACACTAGCACTCTGGTTAAAGAATTTGGAAAAGCCCAAGGGCTGCTGAAGCAGCTTAAGACTTTGTAATAAATATTAAAGGAGGTGAATGGGAGAGGGAAGCCTAGCAGGGCTGCCCCAGGCAAATGTGCAGGTTTTGTCTTCAGCTCATCCCTTCTTGTTGGGGCCTCACTCCTTGTGCAGATCTCTCCCACCCACTATCAATGACGTCAGCAGATGTGAATTAAGCACGAATCGTGTGCACAGCATATAGGCAGGCCGTGAAGATGCAAAGAAAGAAGTGAGAACATCCAGGGGCTCACAGCTGGCATGGGGAAGCATCACTACAGCTCTTACAAGGGAGCCTGGACCAGAGCTGGGTCAGGGACTGGGACGCTGCAGCTGCCCCTCTGTTGCTTTCCTGTGACAGATGGAACAGTGTTTTTTCTTTAATTTTAGCATCCTTCTTGATTGACACCTCCCATGATGTGACTGCCTTTTCTGGCCACAGCAGCATGCTGGCCAGGGTCCTCAGGATGGTCCACATTGTTAGAAACATCGGGTTAGGAACATTGGGCACCTTGCTAGTCCTCTCTCACCCTCAGTTTCCTCATCTGTAAAGCAAGGCAGTTGGACTTTGGAGCAGACACTTGTCAAGGTCTTTTAAAGACTAAGCAGAACAGTGCTGCTTGTACTCTAACGTATGTACATTTGACTTAACCTGTGGATCTTGTTAAAGTGCAGGTTCTGCATTCAGCAGGTCTGGGTGGGGCCTGAGAGTCTCCTTTTTGAACAAACTCTCAGGTGATGCTGATGCTGCTGGTCCATGGACTCACTTTGTGTATCAAGAAAAAAGATCACATCACATGATACAATGGGAAAATCCAAGGCTTTCCATCAAATAGCCCTGGGTTTGAAGGCCAGTGTTGCTACTATGTGGTCTTGGATATGTTCCTCAACTTCTCTGAGCCTCAGTTTCCTCATCTGTAAAATGGGACAATACCAGTAGTAATAGCCCCTCTTTCATTTATGATTTCAGTATTTTGAGTCTTCTCTTTGTTTTTCTTGGTCAGTCCAGGTAAAGGTTTGTCAATTTTGTTTATCTTTTTGAAGAATCAACAATCGGATGATTTCACTGATTCTCCTGCTTTTCTGTTCACTATTTTAAAAAAAATCTCTGTTCTAATCCTTATTGTTTTTTTCCTTCTGCTAAATTTGGGTTTAATTTCTCTCTTTTTTTTTTTACCCACTATCTTAAGGTGGAATGTTAGGTTGTCAATAGACTCCAGAACTTCAAAATTGCTTTACTGGACAGTTTCTGCTAGACAACTCTTGTCTAGGTGGGGAGACAGATTTCTGGAACTTCTTACTCTGCCATCTTCTCAGAACCCTCCCAAGACTAGCTTTTTCTCAGGCTGGTCTTTGACGTTTGTTTTGACGCCAGTTGGGCTGTTTTTAGCAGTGTCTTTCCCTAGTTCTCTCTGGTGAACACATTAGCCTATGTTTTAGCTTATTGCTCTTAATTAGAAGGCCCTATTGTTTTCTGTAGCACTCTTAGGCTTGAACTACTGCACACGCTGTTTCAAATAAAGTCCGTTCTTTTGATGAGAGCCTTGGAGCTCTCTTTTCTTAGGGACTGACTCTCCCTTGGGCAAAATTTCTCAGCCACCACTCTGAGCAATGGCTGGTATGGTAGTCTCTAGTCTTCTTGGCTTGCCTCTACCCTACAAGTGAGCACTGCGATGAGGGTGATTGAGGCCCCAGTGTTCTTGGTTTGTCAAGCCTGGGATAGAACCTCCATCCTATGGGTTAAGGCTGGATGGTAGTAAAGTTCTCATAAGGAATTTAGCCTCTTTACTTTGGAGATGGAGGGAATGAGAAATGCTGGTGGCTTGGCTCTCCTAGGGAAATATGGTAACCATTGATTAGGAGATGAGGGGAGAGAGAGTCCTGTCTTCTTGATCACAACTCTTTGGAGTGGAGCTTTCGTCAAGCTGAGATGGGTAGGGCGAGGGAGGGAGTAGGTCATGGCTCAAATGCCGTGGACACTTGCTATTCTTATCAAGTTTAATATATTTTCTTGAATAAATGTTTCTTCATTTGTTGTATGCCCATAGGACAATTTCCAGAGATTACAAATGTTTGTTTTAAAACTGGTTTTCACCAGCTTTGCTTGTTTTGCTGGGGACTGGGTCCGCTCAGCTCCTCATGTTACCATCCTGGAAGTGGAATTCCCATCCAATCCATTCTATGCCCCACTGAGAGGAGGTTTTCTTTGGGGCATTTTGATCGATAGCATTACTTTGTTTAGAAACTTTCAAAATTCCTGTGCCAGAGACTATTGAGATTTAATAGCCATTTCCTCCTTCCTCCTCAAGCACAGAACCCCAGTGTTATTTGAGGCAGCAGTGCACCCAGACAAAAGACTATATAGCAGTTAGGTGTGGCCAGGTAAGTGAATTCTGGCCTCTAAGTGGATGTATTGCCTGTGTCTTGAAGAAAACTGCTTAAAGGGAGCTGTTCAGTCAGGATTGTGACCCTTTGCCTTTCTTGTTGACTGGAATATGGTCCTGATGGCTGGAGTGCTAGCAGTCACCTTGGACAATGAGGCAATCTTAAGGATGGAAGTCACGCAGTGAGGGTGGCAGAGTAGAAACATAGAACACATTTTTACTTTGATTCCTGAGTCCTTTGTTACTTCCTGGAGCTGCCATATCAGTCCTGCATTGCCTTCTTATAACGAGTATAAATCTTGGTGTGTTTAAGCCACTGTTTTTTCAAATGTCACCTCCTCTAAGTCTTGCTTGACCCCTTGACAGCTAGAAACGCTCTCTCTTTCCTTTGAATTCTCATAGCACTTGCCTCTAACTCCCTGTGGCATGATACATGATATAACGTTTCTCCTTGTATTAATAGTACTCAGTTTTATGTTGAAAGGAACCAAATGGCTAGCCTAATAAAATCTAGTCCAGATCGTCCAAGGCCGGCCATGGGGGAGGAATCAACAAGTGAGGAGTGCTGGCTGGACCTCAAAGCCCTCATCCTTGCCCTGAGATTCACTTCTCTCCTGGGGCTTTCTCCCTACTACCTATTGGCTAGCTTCGGGGACCACTGCTTTACCTTTGAGGGTTCAACCCAAGTATGAGGACAGACAACACTCAACTATTCCCTTAATTCCATTTGGCACAGCTGAGAACAGGCTAGAAGATATTCTTTAAAGATTATTGAAAGCTCTGAATAACAAAGGAGAAGTAAATAAGACAGTAAAATAACACCAGTAAAATTATCTATTTCACTCCCCTTAGCTTGGGGGCCCTGCAGCATGCTTTGGTGCCTCCATGTAACAGATACCTTCGGTCCCTTGTCATCTTCACATTCCAGTGGCCAAGCTACCCAGATGCAGCCATAACATTATCTTAAAGCCTTTGGAATATGAAGGTAGTGGATGTCTGTATCTGGCATGCCCAAGCTGAGACCTGGATCCTAATACTTTTTGAAACAATATCGAAGAGGATAAAAAACAAACAGCTTTTGTCATTTAAAAGCTGCCTTGTAGGGGACTTCCCTGGTGGTCCAGTGGTTAAGACTTCACCTTCCAGTTCAGGGAGTGCAGGTTCCATCCCTGGTCGGGGAGCTAAGATCCCACATGTCTCGGGACCAAAAAACCAAAACATAAAACAGAAGCAATATTGTAACAAATTCAATAAAGGCTTTAAAAATGGTCCACATAAAAAAAAATCTTTAAAAAAAACCCAACTGCCTTGTCAAGGTAATTATTTTGAACCTAGAATTACATTCAAATGGAAATTTTATAAATGCAAATGTAAAGCAAAGATCCTCTTGTAAATGAAGATATTTGAGACTAGTTCCCAGGAGCTAAACTTAGAATTTAAGATAGTAAAATGTCATCCTTGCTGAATGCTGAGTAGTATCTCTCTCTACAAACTTGATTGCTTTGGGAGAAAATGCCCTTAACTTAAAAGGGGACAGGGCTTCCCTGGTGGCTCAGTGGTTAAGAATCTGCCTGCTAATGCAGGGACACGGGTTCGAGCCCTGGTCCGGGAAAATCCCACATGCCGCGGAGCAACTAAGCCCACATGCCACAACCAGTGAGCCTGCGCTCTAGAGCCCGTGAGCTACAACTACTGAGCCCACGTGCCACAGGTACTGAAACCCATGTGCCTAGAGCCCGTACTCTGCAACAAGAAAAGCCAGCGCAATGAGAAACCTGCACACCGCAAAGAAGAGTAGCCCCCGCTTGCCGCAACTAGGGAAAGCCTGTGCGCAGCAACGAAGACCCAACGCAGCCATAAATAAATAATAAATTTAAATAAATAAAGGGGGACAATAATGATGGAAGAGCTAGCATGGTACCTGAGTCTTGGACTTGCACTGAACCCCTATATTAATCAAAGGGATGGAGGTTAGGCAATAACAGAACTGTTTTCAAAGAAGAATTTGTGAGACTCAGGGCTTAAGGCAGAACTTCAGGGCAGGTGACAGGTAGCTGAGAGCTAATAATAAAAAATAAAAACAATAATAGCAAATACTTCTATAGTGCTTATTCTATGCCAGGCATTGCTCTAACACATAATACTTGATTTGTATTACTTTATTAATCCTCATAGTAACCTTTGAGGTAGTACGAGTATCATCCCTATTTTACGGATGAGTAAATTGAGGCATAGTAGGTTAGGTAGCATGCCCCAGATCACTCAGCTCTGAAGAAGTGGAGTTGGGACTGAAGCCCACGCAGTCCAGCTCCAGAGCCCGGGACCTTCTCAATTTACTGTCCACATAAGGAAAGTGTCTGTTTCTTTCCACCGCTACATGAAATCCTGAGCTCTTGTTAATGGCATTCCATCTTCGTTATGAAGCTGTATATTCCTGATGAAAAGAAAAAACGGGTGATTTCATCCACGTATTTTTCATCTGACCACTTTACTGACCTTACATATTAGGTCAATTAGCTTTTTAGCTAACTCTTACTATTTGGAGGTGGTGGTGGTCGTGAACATCTTTCCTGCGATTGTGTATAATTTTGCTTCCCCTTTTTCTACAGCTATGACTCCCATTTCTGTTTGTTGCCTTACCACACTGAGTGTAATTTATGGAATAGTAAGAATGGGATTAAGTTTTAGAGGGGCTATTGGAAGGATAAATATGAGATCAGAGTATATGGTGCAGAGCGAGCAGTTAAGAAGCTCCTGCAGTAATTTAGGTGTGACGTCATTATACCTTAGTCTATGATAGTTGCTAGGGACGTATAAGGAAGGATATACGGGCACGATATTTTAGACAAAGAATTTACTGGACTTAGTGATGTGGCTGAGCAATTAAATAAACACATCCTACCTGAAATCTAGTACTCTACCTGATGGTGACAATCCGTAATAGATGTTGGTATCGATTGAAAACATATGTCTGGTCATCTAAAAGGGGTAAGAGGAAGGGAGTGAATCACAAGTCTCAGTTTATGACAGCATTAGCAGAGATAGAGAGAGAGAGAGAGATTCTATTCTATCTTTATCTATCCGTCCATCCATCCATCCATTTATCTATGGATCCATCCACCTATCAATCTATCTAATTTTAAAAAATCAGATCTCTGTGGTTCAGCCCCATTGCTTGTCTGACTGCTCCAGAACCACCAGCATCCTTCCCCCTCATGTCTTCCACACACTGTATTCCCTATCCTTCCTCCCATCTTAGTTTAAATGGCACCTGCTGCAGGAGCCCTGCCCTGATCGCCCCAGCCCTCCAGCCAATACCACCACACATCCTGCACTTTTCTTTCCAAAGTACTTGCCATGATTGCAGTTCAATAGGTATTTGTGTGACTGTGAAATCTGTTGCCCTCACTAGACCATAAGCTCCGTGAAGGCATGCACCAAGGCTATATTTGTTCCGGCCAAATCCCTAGTGCCCAGCACAGTGCCTGGAATATAGTTCATAATCCATAATCCTCTTGCATGGATTTATGACTATCAAAAACATATCTTTTTTTTTTTGTGGTACGCGGGCCTCTCACTGTTGTGGCCTCTCCCGTTGTGGAGCACAGGCTCCGGACGCACAGGCTCAGCGGCCATGGCTCATGGGCCCAGCCGCTCCGCGGCACGTGGGATCCTCCCGGACCGGGGCAGGAAGCCGTGTCCCCTGCATTGGCAGGCGGACCCTCAACCACTGCGCCACCAGGGAAGCCCATCAAAAACATATCTTAAATAATTTGCCCTTGTGTAGAGCTTTTCTAGTTTCTAGAGTGACATTCTGTCTGTTGTGCACCTTCTGGTCTTCACACCAACCCTGTGAGACATGGGACATTTAGCCAGCACCTTACAGGTGGACTGTATTTCACCTGCATCATCTCATTCCGTGCTCACTTATATCCTCATCATTTACACACTAGCAGAACTGTGCTCTGAACGCAACATAATTTTTGTTTGTTTGGGGATTTTTTGGCCGTGCTGCATGGCTTGCGGGATCTTAGTTCCCCACCCAGGGATTGAACCTGGGCCCTCAGCAGTGAAAGTGCTGACTCCTAACCACTGGACCGCCAGGGAAGTCCCCCACAATATACTCTTGACACACACAGGTCCTTCTCTCTGCTGAGCACGTCCGCCCATTGTGGACGCCATTGTGCCCCACCCAAACCCCCTCTACCAGTTTGTGCTCCCCTCTCCCAGCGCTGGGAGTGTCAGCTCCTCTCTAGAGAGTTGCCTTCCTCCTAACCTGAGAGAGAAACCCACACATCCAGTGACTGACAGACACGGGGGTACAAAAGGCTACCCCCTTCCTCAAAGGGGTGCAGTTATATGCCAGAGTTTCCTGGTGGGGCCAGGCTGGAGCCGGTCTCCTGCGCCCTCACCATGCCTCACTCCCCTGCTCCCCTCACTCTTTTAGAAACCACTGCCATGGGACTGCCCATCTCAGACTTTGCTTCTGGGGAGCCCAAATCAAGACACAACTGCCTTGGACTTGCCTGGTGGCAGTGGATAAGTCTCCATGCTCCCAATGCAGGGGGCCTGGGTTCGATCCATGGTCAGGGAACTAGATCCCACACGCATGCTGCAGCTAAGAGTTTGCATGCCACAACTAAGGAGCCTTGGAGCTGCAACTAAGGAGCCCATGTGCTGCAACTTAGGAGCCCACCTGCCGCAACTAAGACGCTGTACAACCAAATAAATAAGTATTAAAAAAAAAGACACAGCTGCCTTGTCCACCTTACACACCTCTGTTCATCCTACAAAGCATTTCCACCAGAGACAACCTTCTTCTGCCTGGAGGTGGTAAAACAGGTGAATGCAGGCAGCGTGGTCCTCAGAGAGGCTACACCCAAGCACCGGGTGGTCCCAGCAGGCTAGCAGGTGTGGCGGGATCTCTACAGAGTCTGCATTTCTGGAAGCCACCCTGCCAGTGTCCAGGGATGAGGAAGCCAGGAAGGACCTTCCCTGTGTCACTGAGGTGCACGGTGAGTTGGCCCCCCTGGTGGGAGAGAAGCAATACCCGCTCCTCAGCCCCCCTTCCCTCACTCCTAATGCCTGAACATGGAGGAAGGGGAGTGGGTTATACACAGGAGCTTGCATTCGTGCAGCCCTGCTATCTCGAGCCCTACCACCACTGGACCCCTTGATGTCCAAGATTCCAAACAGAGAGACCCAGCGAGAAGCTGGAGCCTTCTCCAACCTGCCTGAGGCCTGCCTCCCTCCTGGGGGTGCTGTCAGTGGAGACCCCACCCCTCTCCCACAGGGACATGGCTTTACTCTGTGAACACTGCAATGCCACTCCTCTGAAGCCCCCAATTCAGTTATTTTCCAGGTCTCTGTTTCTCTCCTAGATGGCAAACTCCAGGAAGGCAGGCACCATGCCTTGCTTATCTTAGTAGCTCCTGTGGTAGCAAGAATATAAATGTTATTTTTGAGTTGAAAGCGTTCTTACAGTTACATGGTATCGTTTCCTAGGACAGAGTCTTGTGATCAATCTCATTAAATGAGGGAATAAATATTTTCCTTTGATTAGGGTATTCCAATAACTCAACCAAAAGTATATTACGGTAGGACTTCCCTGGTGGTCCAGTGGTTAAGTCCACTGCAGGGGGTGTGGGGTCAATCCCTGATTGGGGAAGTTCTGCATGCCTCATGGTGTGGCCAAAAAACCAAAAGTATATTAAGGTAGATTTGCTAGTTAAGGCCAATTTTTATTTATATTTTAGGGCAGGGAGGCCTATAGGTGTCTTCACTCTTTTAATTATTTATTTTTTTAGTTTTTCTTTTTTCATTCATGTGGACCATTTTTAAAGTCCTTCTTGAATTTGTTACAGTATTGCTTTTGTTTCATGTTTTGATTTCTTGACCCTGAGGCATGTGGGATCTTAGCTCCCCAACCAGGGATGGAACCCTCACCCGCCACCCCCTCACTGGAAGGCTTCGTAACCACTGGACCGCCAGGGGAGTCCCTCCAACCCTCCACGGCATGTGGGATCCTCCCGGACCGGGGCACGAACCCGTGTCCCCTGCATCGGCAGGCGGACTCTCAACCACTGCGCCACCAGGGAAGCCCTGTCTTTTGTTTTTTAAGTTGATTCCTCAGGCTTACTTGACATTTTGAAAATAGGAAGAGAGTAGGCTGTGATGAGAGTCCTCCAGGCAGAATGAGAACCTTTCACACAGCAATTTGTTTTGTCCCACGCATGGAAAATCCCCAAACCATTTCTATTTCTTTTTGGAATAAAGTGAGCCAGTCTCAGGGCGCTTCTCTCTCTCTCTCTGGTTCTGATCCTCCTTACCTTCTGACTGCCTTCTGCTCACAGATGGAGACTGCAGATAGGCACAGAGCGCATGACGCACTTTCAAATGAAAGAGAGTGGAACGTATTCATTTTTTCAACTATACACGTATTTAAAAATAAGTAAACCTCCCTCCTTCCCTCCCTTCCTCCCTGCTTCCTGTCTCCTTCCCTCCCTCATCGTGATAGTAAATGGCCTCCATGTGTCCATACCTTAGTCAGCTCGGGCTGCCATAACCAAACGCCACAGACTTGGGGGCTTAAACAACAGAAACTGACATTCTCACAGTTCTGGAGGCTGGGGGGCGTCTAAGATCAAGGTTCCGTCAGGGTCCGGTTGTGGTCAGAGCTCTCTTTCTGGCTGCAGATGGTCACTGTGTCCTCACATGGTAGAGAGAGAGATTTCTCTCTTCCTCTTATTACAAGGCCACAGTCCTATCAGATTAGGACCCCACCTCATTTAACCTTAATTACCTTCCCAAAGATTCTGTCTCCAGATATGGTCACATTGGAGGGTAAGGTTTCAATATATGAATTTAGGGGGACACGATTCAGTCCGTATTTACAGCCTTGCCCTGCAGCTTTGCAGTCCTCTCTCACTGTGGTCTCAGTCATGTGGCTTGACTTGAAGTGTGAGGCAAGCAGAGGCTTGAAAAGTACACGCACGTTTGCACCTAATCTCTTACATAGCTGGGCTTGCTCACGCTACCTTGCCGTGAGAACATGCCCGGGCTGGCTTCCTGGAGTGATGGAGAGAAGTGGAGGGAAGCCTCGACCATCTTAGAACACACCGACAGCCAGCTGATCTCCCAAAATGGGAGAGAGCCCAGCCAAGTCAGCAGAACTGTCCAGAGACTCATAGACTGGAGAGACATAATCTACAGTTGTTATTTCAGGCCACTGCAAATGAGACCCAAAGGCTGAAACCATCCATACAATCTCCATTCTGTAAGAAGGACTATCTGTTTGGCTCTGCTATACAGTGAAGCCAAAGGGGAAGGAATAGAGAGCCCATGGAGAGAGCGATGAGTCTCTCCCATTCTATCCCCGGATTTGTATCTCACTGGTGTTTCTAACTGGGCTTGGAACTCTTCTTTCATCTGATCACTCCCCACTTAAAAACTTCCAGTGATTTCCCACTGTCAGCTGAATGCCACCCAGACACCACCACCTGTGGTCCAAGGCTCTCAGTAATCTGGCATAAACACACTTTTCCAATTTTAGTCCCCAGATGTGTCCATTCAGGTTTGCACTTCTTGTTGCCTGAAGGTACAAGTGCTTGCATGCCTGGTATTTCTGTCACTTTCAGTAGGAAGTCTACCTCTGTACACATTTCAGGGTTTGATTTATGTTGCCCTCCCAGAAAAATTGTACACATCTACCCTCCTGCCAGTAGGATAAGAGAAGGTTGGCTTCTTTGTATGCATTACAGCATTGGGTGTTATCGTTCTTTGTAATCGTTGCCAGTTTAGTAGGCATTCCTTTGGTTACTAATAAGGCTGAATAGTTTTTCATGTATTTAAGGGTAATTTGTAATTCTTTTGTTTAGTGAGTTTTTATGCTCTCGGCTAGTTTTTCTATTGTGCATTACAACTGTCATATTGATTTGTAAGAATTCTTTATTAAGGATATCGACTCTTTGTCATATATGTTGCAAAAACCTTCCTTAGCAGGTTGTGTTATTTTATTATTGCATATGATTTTTGATGTATAAGATTTTATATCTTATGAAGTTTAATATGTTTCTTTTTTCCTTTGATAGTAGCCATCTTAAGGGTTTTTTTGTTGTTTGTTTAGAATGACTATTTCTCTTTTAATCTCTTTATATCTTGTCTCCCAATTAGACTGAAGCTCTTTGAGAGAAGGGTCTCTTTCCAAAGTTGTACTCCTTGACTCTACTCTCTGCCCTGTTTCAGTGTAAGTGACAAATAAGTGACAGTTAATTCATTTATTGTTGTGACAGGCAGCCTTCTAAGATGGTCCCCAATGATCCCTGCCTCCTGATATTCACACCTAAGTGTAATTCCCTCCTTTTGAAAGCATGCAGAACCTAGTGACTTACTTCTAATCAAGGAAGTATGGAAAAATGATTGGATGAGATTAAGCTATGAAAGACTGTCATTTCAGTCTTGTTTCCTCTCTCTCACTTGCTCTGATGATGTCTACTGCTCTTGAGAGGCTCACATGACGAAGAACTGAGGGTAGCCTCTGGCCAACAACCAGTGAGGAGTGGGATCCTGCCAAAAAACACAAGACTGAGCAGGAAATGGATCCTTCCCCAGTCTGAGCCTTGAGATGGTCGCATCCCTGGCTGCATGAGAGAGGAAGCTTGGGCCACAGGACTCAGCTAAGTGATGCCCAATTCCTGACCCACTGTGAAATAACAAATGTTGTTTTAAGCCACTAGGTGTGGGGGTAATTTGTTACGCGGCAGTAGATAACTAATACCATTGTTGAAAAAAAAATGCTCTAGTCTTTGTGTACTTTTCTCTGACCTCTGTTGGACAAAACCTCATCTTATTTACTGTTTCAAAAAGTAAAGGAGAATCTCTAAAGGGAGCCACATCAACCTTGGAATTCACAGTCTTTATTTAACATATTTACAATGAATTGATTTGCCAAGGATGCTGCTGTATTTCTCCGCTGTGGGCAATGGGAAACGTGTTTTTATTTATTATTCTTTCCCACAGTGTCTGAGGAGGATGGAGCTGCTGAGTAGAGGAGCCCCCTGTGTTTTGCTGAGCACAGTGATAAGTTAGAGGCTGCAAGCCTGGGACGCAGGTGGAACAACACAGACTGGCTCTGCATCAGGGAAGAACAGTGCAGGAAATGTCAGGACCTGGAGAGAGGAGTCACATAGGGCGTTGGGATGGAAAAGGACCCTCTGTGGTGCATGATGGAGATGGGAATTTAGAGACATGAAGTCTGTCTAGTAGTGGTTTTTAAATAGTTCACTGTGGGGTGTGCAATAGAAATCCCTCATCTGGGATTCCTGTTACATTTTTAGCAAAGTTTACATTACTTCCTAAGCTTTCCTGAGAGTGGATTTTTAGAGGAACTAACAGTGCTGAATTCTGTCTCCAAGTAGGGCCTGAATGAAGTTAGGCATAGTTGCTGAAAGATGAGGGAGTCGTTGACATTCAGGTCACACTAGGATTGTGCTGTCAGCCCGGGGTAGGGCAGAGGTGCCCATGCCTCTCACCTCCTGCATCTCAGCTCCTAACTGGGCCTGGTACCTGGTTGCCAGAGCTCATTCACAGGTGGGCCCCTACCTCTGCCCCCAGGACACAAGAGTTTGGCTTTTCTGTCTCCTCTGCTCTCCCTCCTTAGACTCAGTTGTTCTCCATTGTATTTGTCCAGAGTCCTGGATTTTTTTCTGCAAGAATTAATACTAAAGATTTCTAAAGATTTAATCTAGTAAAATGAATCTCAGTTGATGTGTCAACTCCCCTAGAGAGAACAGGCTTTCTCCTTCAGATCAGCTAATGTCATGTTAAAAGGAAGTGATAGTCTTTGCTTCTTCCCCACTGAGTTGGGTTATCTGGGCCTCTTGAGGTGATAAATTTTAAAAGACACCCTGGTTTTCCATTCCATAGCAATAGGCTATTTTTGCAAGTTTTTTTGCAAGTTTTAAAGGGATTTTTCGACACTTTAAAAAACATTTTCACCTGTTCATTTGGTTTTTAATCTTCACTAGGGCCAGATATTCTTTGTACTTATAGGAATGGAGCTGGGCCCAGACCATCAGAAATGATTAAACCCACACGGGAACCTGCAGACCCCAGGGTTTGAGTTAAATGACTATCCCAGTGACTGCCAAAGATGGGGAGCTGATGTGAAAATTGAAGCAATTACCTAGATCACTCAGGCAGAAGGATTTCTGAGCCTTCTTTTCCTTGAACAATCCAGATAATTGCTTCAATTTACACTTCTCACTAGCAGTAGAGACTGGGATAGAAACGTTTCTCCAGGACTGAGCTGAATAGAGAAGCAGAGTGCTCAGAAAATGATTCTGATCACTCCAGAGAGAAGGGGGGATGGGGTGGGATTCACATGCCTTGATTTCTATTAGGCTCAAGCTAGTCAAAGGGAGACTGTTCATTGTTGCCTGAATGACCCAGATAATTCCTTACTCATTTTCTGTCCCATCTCAACAGTGAATTTTTTGGGCCAAGCAGGTGTTGCTGGTGGAGGCGTCGGAAGAAACTGTGGCTGGGGAACTTGGAGGCTGTTTGAGGCCCTTACCCTGTGCTAGTGGGTGAATTCCTCAGTTCCTTAACTGCCCTCAAAGGACCTATAAATTCCAGCTTCAAGAAGGCTTTGCTGGGTCAGGAAGGAGGGGAGTGGAGTAGGCGCTGTCCTGGAAGAGCATAGCACACCTCTTAACGTAACCATGAGCAAAAATCAGGGCAGCAGGACTTGACCAATCCCTGAAGCAGATGACTCCTTTACTAGGGCACTCGGGGATTCATCGCTGCAACGGGAAATGCACATTTGTTGGATGAATGAGTGATGCGTGAACACATGAAAGACATTTATTGAGTTGCTACTTTGTGTCTGGCATTATGCCAGGCCTTAGAATAATTCACTTTATATTATTACATACTTTTCTTTCTTCTCATGCTTTCTTGGAAGGGGTGATTCCCTCAATCTCTTCACAGCCTCTCCCAGACCTTATTTCCAGGCATTTTGGCACATATTTCTCTCTCAATTCTCACTTATCCAGAAGAGATAATATTTTTAGCACCATTTCAACAGATGGTGTAAAAAAATCATTCAGAGAAGTTGAATATATTTTCTAAAGTCGCAGAACTTCCTAGCAGCAGAATGAATGAAAAATGCAGGTCCAGTGGTTAGGACTCCACACTTCCAATGCAGGGGACAGGGGTTCTATCCCTGGTCAGGTAACTAAGATCCCACATGCTGCATGGTGCGGGCAAAAAAAAATAAATAAAATGAACTATAAAATTCTATTTAAAAATGCATGTCCTGAGCCCAAGGCTCCATCTACAATGCAAGATCATCATTTCCAGGTTCATGTATTCATTCATTTGTCCTTGCCATTATCATGATCATGATGGACACGGGCTGATCATCCAGAAAATATTTTTATCAAGCACGTAAATGATACATGATCCCCACAACATAGATAAGGGAGCAAGACGTACACACAAGACATTTAACAGAAAGAAAAATACTGTGAAGAGGAAAGAACTAGAGAACAGAACCAGACAATGCTGGGAATGTCACTGCAAGACAGCAAGTGCTCAAGTGCCAAATCAAGGGAACCGACGGCCTGAGACAGCAGAGAGCTCTGTGGGCTAGAGCTGTTCAGGAAGGTTTTCTAAAGATCAATTTCTTTTTCCTTCACTGTTAATATATTTTTAAAAACTGAGATATAATTGATATATAGCATTGTATTCATATATATGTATATTGTGAAATGATCGCCACAGTAAGTTTAGTTAACATCTATCCCCATACATAGTTACCGTTTCTTTTTTCATGACGAGAACTTTTGAGATTTTCTCTTAGCAACTTTCAAATATGCAATGCGGTATTATTTACTATAGTCACCATTGCTGTACATGACATCTCCAGGACTTATTTATCTTATAACTAGAAGTGTGTACCATTTGACGCCCCTCTCCCTCACCCCCTACTCTGGCAACCACCAATCTGTTCTCTGTATCTACGAGTTCGGTTTGTTTTTCTTAGATTCCACATATAAGTGAGATCATGCGGTGTAATCTTTCTCTGGCTTGTTTCACTTAGCCTCTTGACATAATCTCTCATTAATTTCACTCTGGTCGCATAGGTTTTCTCGCTGTCCTGGGTATGTAAGCTTCATCTGACCTCCAGACTGTGTCTCTTGCTCTCTTGCTCCCTAGATATCTTCTGGTATCACTTAATACCTTTTCAGCTGCAAGTCACAGAAAGTTGACTTGAAGAATAGGCAAGTTTACTGGCTCAGGAAAGAAATCTAGAGAAGGGTGGGTTTTGGGTTGTTGAATCTCAGTGGCTCAATCATGTGATCAAAGACCCAGGATTTTTGGTCTCTTGGCTCTGTTGCCCACAGCTTGGCTTCATCCTAAGCCTTGTTCTCCATGCAGTCACAGGATGTGTCAGTAACAATTGGTGTTGAATGTCATCCTTTAGCCGAGGAGGAAACGGTTGGGAAATAGAATCTCTTTCCAAAAACTTGGCAAACTTTTATCTCCTTGGCTTCATCGTGCCCACCCCTGAGGATGGGATGATACTGTTTGTCTGAGACTAACCAAAACCCACCTCCGGAGTTGGGGATGGTTCTCCACAGCATGTTCTAGCTTCACAGTAGGGAGTGGTGGGCTGGATGTCAAGGAATTAACCCCAATGACCCCATCACCTCCCTTTCCCTTTTTACTCCTTCCACCCCCCGGGGAAATCTATTATTAATTTGTTTGTTTCTCCAGCTTTATTGCGATATAATTGACCTATAATGTTGTATAAGTTTAAGGTATAGAAACTTGTTAATTTGATACACTTATATTTTGCAAGATGATTATCACTATAGTGATAGCTAACACCTGCATCATGTCACATAATTACCATTTCTTTTTGGTGGTGAGAACATTTAAGATCATTCTCTGAGCAACTTTTAAGTACTTGGTACAGTATCGTTAACTATAGTCACTATAGTTGTACTATTAGATGTACTATAGATGTACATTACATCCCCAGGACTTATTCATTCTGTAAGTGGAAGTTTGTACTCCTTGACCAACATCCGCCCTTCCCCCCAACCACCAGCCCTGGTAATTCTATTCTATTTTTCTTTATCTTTTAAAAAATTGAGATAAAATTGACATATGACACTGTATCAGTTTTAAGTGTACCACATTATGATTTGATATATGTATGTTGTGAAATGATTACCAGAATAAGTTTGGTTAACATCCATCACTGTACACAGTGATGAGAACTTTTAAGGTCTACTCTCTTAGCAACTTACAGATATGCAGTATGGTAGTGTTAACTATAGTCATCACGCTGTACATGACATCTCCAGGACTTATTTATCTTATAACTAGAAGTTTGTACCTTTGACCACCTTCATCCAGTCTCCACTCCCCCACCCCCTGCCTCTAGTAACCACAAATCTGATCTCTATATCTATGAGTTTGCTTTTTTTCAGATTCTACGTATAAGTGAGGTAATACAGTATCTGTCTTTTTCTGACTTATTTCACTTAGCATAATGTCCTCAAGCTCCGTCCATGTTGCTGCAGATGCAGGATTTCCTTCTTTATTATGGCTTAATAATACCCTATTGTATATATACCACATCTTCTTTATCCATTTGTCTGCAGATGGACAAAATGTTTTCCCTGTCTTCACTATTGTAAATAATGCTACAGTGAACACAAGGGTACAAATATCTTTTCAAGACAGGGATTTTGTTTCCTTAGGGTAAATATCCAGAAGTGGAATTGCTAGATCATATGATAGTTCTGTTTTTAATTTTTTGAGGAAACTGCATGCTGATTGTTTTTTTTCTTTTTTAAATAGTGGCTGCACGAATTTACATCCCTACCAACAGTGCTCAAAGGTTCCTTTAAAAAACTGTGGTAAAATAGGAACTTCCCTGGCGGTCCAGTGGTTAAGACTCCGTGCTTCCACTGCAGGGGGCACGGGTTCAATCCCTGTTGGGGAACTAAGATCCCACATGTGGCGCGGTCCAAAAAAACAGAAAACAAAAAAAACCCCAAAACAAATGGAGCTGAGTGTGCCAACCCGTGATGTCAGAAACATACCCCAAATATAGGAATCACTTAAAAAAAATTGTGGTAAAATATACTATAACAACATAAAATTCATATTATATTTTATAGCATAAAATTTACTATTTAAACCATTATTTCAGGGTACAGTTCAGTGGTATTAAGTAAATTCACATTGTTGTGCAATCATCACCACCATCTATCTCCATTTTTCATCTTCACAAACTAAAACTCCATACCTATTAAATAATAACTCCCCATTCTCCCCTCCCCCAAGCCACTGGCAACTACCATTCTACTTTCTGTCTTTAGGAATTTGACTACTCTAAGCACCTCATATGGATGGAATTGATACTGTATTTGTCCTCTTGTGATTCGCTTATCTCACTTAATGTCCCCAAGGTTCATACATGTTGTAGCTCGTGTCTAAATTTCCTTCCTTTTTAAAGCTGAATAATATTTCATTGTATGTATATACCACATTTTGTTTACGCATTCCCCATAGATGACTTGGACACTTGGGTTGCTTCCACGTTTCAGCTATTGAGAATAATGCTGCTATGAACATGGGTATACACATATGTGTTTGAGCCTCTGATTTCAATTGTTTGAGGTATATACCCAGAAATGGAATTGCTGGATCATGTGGTAATCTATTTCTGACTTTCTGAGGGATGGCCATATTGTTTTCCATGGCAGCCACACCATTTTACATTCCAACCAACAGTGTACAATAGTTTCAATTTTTCCATATCTTCCTGAACACTTATTTTCTTTTTTTTTGATAAAATCCTTCCTAATGGGTATGAAGTAGTATCTCATTGTGATTTTTTTAAAAATTAATTTATTTTATTATTTATTTATTTTTGGCAGTGTTGGGTTTTCGTTGCTGCGCGCGGGCTTTCTCTAGTTGCAGCGAGCGGGGGCTGCTCTTCGTTGCAATGCACGGGCTTCTCATTGCGGTGGCTTCTCTTGTTGCGGAGCACGGGCTCTAGGTGCGCAGGCTTCAGTAGTTGTAGCGCATGGGCCCAGTAGTTGTGGCTTGCGGGCTCTAGAGTGCAGGCTCAGTAGTTGTGGCGCACGGGCTTAGTTGCTCCACGGCATGTGGGATCTTCCCGGACCAGGGCTCGAACCCGTGTCCCCTGCATTGGCAGGCGGATTCTTAACCATTGCACCACCAGGGAAGTCCCCTCTCATTGTGATTTTGATTTTCATTTCCCTAATGATGAGTGATGTTGAGCATCTTTTCATGTGCTTGTGCATCTTTTTCCAAGAAAGTTCAGGTCTTTTGCCCATTTTTAAATCATATTTTAAAATATTGTTGATTTGTAGGAGTTTTTATATATTCTGGATATCAATCTCTTATCAGATATATGATTTGAAAATATTTTCTCCCATCCTGTGAGTTGCCTTTTCACTCTGTGGATAGTATTGTTTGATGCATAAAAGTTTATCATTTTGATATTGTTCAGTTTATCTACTTTCTCTTTTGTTGTCTGTGCTTTGGTGTTTCTTTTTAATTTTTTTAAATCCTACCTAGTCCGTCTCCTTGATTAAGCCTTCTCAGCACCACTGAGCATTGTACCTCAGTACTGACTTGTTTCTAAGTTGCCTGAGGGTGATGACTTATTTTGCAATTTCCCCTCAAGTGGGGGACCATAGTCCCCTTGAGTTCACTTAATAAACCTAAATGTATATAGTGGCAGCAAATGTCATTTGTTCAATCAGTAGTTGATGGATGGATAGGTGGATGAATAAATGAAGAGTGAACCCAGGGACACACAGTCAGTTCTCTCTTACCACCCCAGGTTATCCATGTTCTGACCTTTTCAGACAAACCAGTGTGTGTGAGCTTCTAGGCATCCTATGGTGGGCTCAGGGAAACTGGGGATTGGACTGCCCTCTCCAGTATATTGTGAAGTTGACAACTGAAGATTGTGGGTGTCTGAGCCAGAGAACTACTAAGGTGAAAATAGATGAACATGTAGCATTTGGGCCTTTTAAAACCTACTTTCACTCTATCTGAGGACAGGAAATAAAATTGGTACTGCTCACAATAGCTGACAAAAGTTTATTTCAGTAGGTGTGTCTTCTCAGCTAGGTGGAGAACCTCTATTCCCAGGTACGCCTGCATTTAATCAACAGATGTGTTCCTAAAATTAACTGAGTAAATTACTTGTTTTACACTCATTTGTTCATAACTTCTTCATCATCATCATATCTGACTTTCAAAGGTTTATATCATACGTGTGTCAGGCAGCATGCTAGGTGCTTTAAAAGTATTATTCCTTCTAATTCCCTCAAAAACTCTATGAGATGGTATCATTACTCCAATGATAGAGATAAGGAAACTGAGTCTTAAGGAAATTAAATACCTTGCCATGGGTCCTACATCTGTGCTGTTTATTATGTGCTAAATGCTAGAGACATAAAGATGAGGCAGATATCATTGCCCGTGGAATTGCAGTGACAGAGGTGGACACAGGAGATAATGAGACAACAAGGAGGACCACCTACTCTCTGTCAGTGTTTAGTGAGTCAGGGAAGGCTTTCTAAGGAGGGAGGGCTCACTTAGGGCTCCTTCCTAAGGAGGGAGGGCTGAGCTGAGTCTTAGAGGAAAAGATAGCACTGGAAAGGGAGAGTGGACATCTAATTGTTCTGCCAGTCCTGCAGAACGCCCTTCTTCTGGGACTGATGTCCCTCTTCTTTCGTGTAGCTTCTGACCGTGAAATTCCTGCAGGATCTCACAACGTCCTTGACTCTGATCGAGTTGTCTAGAGGTAGACACCAACCGAAGCCCAGGCCAATCACAGACTTGCCCTAGGGGTTTTCAAACCAAATCTCTGAACAAACATCTATCCTTATCTAATGGTAGAAATTGAAGAATGAACGCAGGGGCTGTTGGCAGCTGGGTTTCTTGACATGTTGAAGGGATGATCTAGAGGGAGAGTAACGCCAATAAAAAGAGAGAACAGGGACCGGTGGTAGAGAGAGAGCCTTGGTAGTCTGCCTGTTCCCTGGCTTGGTTTTTCATCATTCCTTTAATAAGCCAGATCAATCTGTCTTCTTCTTTTTTTCTGTTTATTTTTTTAAAATTCATCTTTATTGGAGTATAATTGCTTCACAATACTGTGTTAGTTTCTGTTGTACAACAAAGTGAATCAGCCATATGCATACATATATCCCCACATGCCCTCCCTCTTGAGTCTCCCTCCCCCCTCCCTCCTTTAACTCAGTGGCTCCAGGTGGATTTCTATCACTTTCCACGGTAAGAGCCCTAATATACGTACTTACTAATAGGCATGAATGCTTGACTCTGGGAGAGTAAACGCTTAAACAACATACCAGAAGCAAGCAGAGCAAGAGGTGAATTTAAACGCAGGAAGCCGCAAGTAGTTTGGTGTTTGTCAGAGTGTAAACATCAAGGCAAGAAGTGGCAAGAGATGAGGCTAATAAGTAGACAGAATCTGATCATGGGACCTGGATATATTTTGCAAAGTACTTTGGACTTGACCCGGTATACATTCTGTTCATTCTACAGGGTTATAAGTAGGCATTAGGCAGCGGTTCTGTAAACTGTACAATAATTAGTAGTAATTAAGAGGCTCTTAACCTGGGAGTCACAGACAGGCTTCAGCTGTCTCCAATCCCTCTCAAATAGCATGAAAAATCTGTGGGTGTGTACAGGTTTATTTGTCTTTGTTTTTGTTATGGAAGAGGTCCCTAACTTTCATCAGATATTAAAGGAGTCCCTGACCCAAAATATGTATGAACTGCTATCTATGTACAGGCATTTTCAGGAGTTACTGACTTCAAATATTCATGCAAATCTCATTGCCCCCCTCCCTCCGATTTCCTCACGACGCTTAAAAACTGTTGGGCACAGAGAAAATGCTTCATAACTGTTTGGTTGGACACTGTCTTAAGAGGGGATTTTCCTTTGGGATCATGAAACGATGTAAAGAGATGATATAGACCTGGTTATTTATAGAGATTTTAACCGGGAATATTGGATGTGACATCCATCCTGTTATTGACCTGGGCAGCCAGCCAAGACCTGCAGGCTCTCAGAGGTGTCACCCGGGGCACCAGCGTTGTCTCTGAAAGCCAACTCCAAGCATCCTTGTCCTTCCACCCGCAGGTGCAACGACTACAAGTCCCAGGACGCTTCGCTCGTGGAGCCTGGGCGAGGGCGGGGCGGATCTCCGCAGTGACGTCACCGTCCCGGGGCGGACCGAGGGAGGGCGGGGCGAAGGGGCGGGGCGGGGAGGCGCCGGAGCGCGCCGGTGCTGATGCAGGATGGCTGAGCTCGCAGGAGCCCGGGAGGTCTGAGCCGGGAGAGGCTTGCTCCCTGCGCATCGCCTCGTCCGCCCGCCGCGTGGTCCTGGGCAGGTGGTCCCGGGACGCAGCGCAGGGCCAGGGCAGGGCCAGGGAAGGCAGGTGTGCAGCCGGACGGGCCAAAGGTTGATAGACTGCCCACCTACCAGGTCTCGGAGCGGCCAGAGCTGCCCAGCCCGCCGAGTTCGCGATGACCTGCTGAGAAGCTTCGTCGGAGGCTGCGGGAGGCGGCCTCGTTGCGGGCGGTGCGGTTCTCGACCACCTCCCTAGTTGTGCGGAACCCCGTCCCCCCGCCCATCCCCGCGCCCCTTCTCTCTGCCGCCGGCAGAGATGGCGGATCCAGCCGAATGCAGCATCAAAGTGATGTGCCGGTTCCGGCCACTCAACGAAGCTGAGATCCTCCGCGGGGACAAATTCATCCCCAAATTTAAAGGCGATGAGACCGTGGTGATCGGGGTAAGTGGCTGGGAAGTCTGGCCTCCCCTGCTGCTTCGCGCCGCAGCCCTGACGCCCCAGATCAGGCAGAGATGCTCGGGCTACCCCTTCGGACATCCCCTCGGGGCTGCCCTCTAGGGTGGACTTAACGAGAAATCCCCTGCCCCCCCCGTAGTTCCCCCTGGGCCGGTGGAGGGTCGACTGGGGACCATGGGGCGGGACCCAGGCGGCGGGGGTCGGGGTGGGGGGCGAGGAAGTGTTCGGCGCCGCCATTGTTATTGGGGTGCGGGCCCGAGTGGGCCCATTGTTCCCCGCCCTGGCCACACCGCGTGGGTAGTGTGTTCAGGTTACCCTCAAGCCCACGTGTAACCCACAAATGATTACAGGCATTGGTTCAATTTATCGAACACTTTGCCTCTTCTCACGAGCTTGGTGAAAGAAACAAGGTACTGGAAAAATCCTAGCCTCGGCGCGGAGCTCCCACAGCTGTGCAGAATTGGCTCCCCGCGGCGTTCCTCCTTGCTCTGCACGCGGAAGGCGGGGGATGGGGGAACACTGGTGGCCTTGGTGTCTCCTGCTTCCTCTCAACCCAGGCTGCCCTGGCTTGGGCCTCGGTCGCAATAGGGCGACCCCCACCTGGTGTCCGCAGATCCTCGGGTGTGCTTCACGCTGGGTGGAGAGGAGGCTGTGCGCCCACGTCTGTGGGGCTGGGGGTCCGGAGCGCAACCAAATAGCCTCTGTGCCCAAGGAAGTTACTTTGTGTGGCTGGGGTCCCCCTCCCTCTTGGTCTCCCTTCCCACGTTACCCCTCCCCCCTTCCCTCACCTCCGCAGACTTGGCTCTTTCTGCAGCGGGGCTGCTGGTGGGGGGGAGGGAATACCATTGGGTTTTAGTTCTTAAAGGAATATGTCAAATGAAATAAGCCAGCCTCCCCCCGCCCCACCGCCCTTCCCCCTCCGCTGTCCTCAGCGTGTGTAGCTGATGGTGCCCTCTTTGTATGCGAGTCGCGTGGGGAGGGACCGAGTTAATGGGAGCCTCCCGATCCCTGCTGACACGTTCCTGGCAGCCTGCTCGAGGCTGCTGATGCAGCCTTCTCGGCCTCAGCATTGATTAAGTGATGTCATCCCGTTTACTGAGCATGCTCCGACTAACCCCCTCCCTCCTATTTCACCCAGTGGCTGGTGTATTTAGGTCAAGTGATTGACAAGTGACAATTTACTTAGGGTCTCTGCCCGAGTCAGCCCGGCCTTTCTTAGGCACCAGAGGCCGACATTTGCCGGCCCAAGCAGTCCCAGCATCTTCGCCAAGGTTGTGCCACGGTCCCTGGTTATGGACCTGAGCACTGGCAGATGCTGGCTGAACCGGAAGACAGGCGCTCTCCGCGCGAGGGGAACAGAGGCAAGGCTCTGGCCTCAGGGCTTCATCTTGTACCTCCCTTAGGAAGGCAGCTCCTCTCGACGCCCTCTTCTCTCCTCCCAGTTTTCACAGCCATCAGAAAACCGTGACCTCCAAATGCTATGGGGATGGTAGTTCACCCTGAGAGCTGACCTAAGAGGGCAGGAAAGAGGGGTTTTCTGTCTGCTTAGTGTTAAATTGAAGAAAAGATGTATGCTACAATTATTGATGAGGAAGATTCTATACTTAATGGCAGACATGGGATAGTGACATATCTGGCCGGTACATGGGGCAGATGGGGCAGAGGTGTTGGGATACACCTCTAAGCTAGGGTCAGCCTACAGTCTGACTTGCTATTTCCTGAGCCTCGCTATGGTTTAGATAGAGTGGGAGTTACTGGGGACATCTAGTCCCTGCCCCTTGTCTTGTAACAATTTTTTAACAAGTAATTGTGCAGCCCTAGAACATGGTCTGATGACCCTAGTTTTTCAGAGGTTTTAAAGAAAAGCTGAAGTTGTTTCTTCCCCTTTTCCTTCTTCCTCTTCCTCCTCTTCCTCCATCTTCTAAGGGTGATATACCAGGACTAATGAAGTGGAGTACTAAATCATCCCTTTGATCTGTGTGCAAGGCAGAGATCCTTAATCTTACAGTTATTCTTTCATTTTGACACTACTATGAGTATATATTTAATTCCCGTCTACATATTCATGTTATTGAGTGAATAAAGTAAAAACAAAGTCACCATATAAAATAAGTATATTAAACAAAAGATTGTGGATGTGAATACACATGTAGCTCTTCAACTGTAGATTAACATTTATGATCATCTTACTATAATCCTTTTTTTAAAAAATTTATTTATCTTTGGCTGCATTGGGTCTTCGTTGCTGCACACAGGCTTTCTCTGGTTGTGGCGAGCGGGGGCTACTCTTCGTTGCGGTGCGCAGGCTTCTCATTGTGGTGGCTTCTCTTGTTGCAGAGCACGGGCTCTAGGTGCGCGGGCTTCAGTAGTTGTGGCGCACGGGCTTAGTTGCTCCGCGGCATGTGGAATCTTCCCAGACCAGGGTTCGAACCCGTGTTCCCTGCATTGGCAGGCGGATGCTTAACCACTGCGCCACCAGGGAAGTCCCTTACTATAATCCTTTAATACAACAGAGAGTTTTCAGTTTTCTTTAAGGTAAATTTTTCTTTGAAATAAAGCGTTCATATAGAAAAGTGTTTTCATAAGTGTACAGCTTGATGATTTTTTTTTTTTATAAACACTCCCTTGTAACCACCTCTTAGACTAAGAAACAGACATTTTCAGGACTGCAGAATTCTCCCTAGCATCCCTCCCAGTCACTGACTCCCTCTGCCTCAGGGTAACTACTATTCTGACTTCTAATGCCATAGATAAGTTTAGTTTTTTTTTAAGCTTTATCTACATAAAACCATACAGTATGTTCACTTCTGTGTGTGAGTTCTTGCGCTCAACATTACTCTTGTCAGATTCATCCATGTTGTGGTGTGTAGCTGCAATTTGTTCATCCTCATTGTTCTGTAGTATCTCATATGAATATACCACAATTTAGTTATCTAGTAACTGGTGGTAACTGTTTGGATAGTTTCCACTTCGGGGCTCTTATGGATGGAGCTGCTATGAACACGGTTTTACACATCTTTCAGTGAGTGTGGTACAGAACAGAAGACTGCCAGATGCTGAAGGGTGCTGGGACTTCTGTTGGCATGTGCTAGGACCCTTCCCATTCCTAATTAATAATGTGTAACTAAAGGAAGTGACAGTTCTGGCAGGCTGTATCCGACGTTGTACACCAAGTAGAATGGCTCCCAAGTCAATTCAGTAGGAACCATCCCACATGGCTCAGTTGCAGGTGGAAACTGCCTTAGGTGGGCATTCCCTTCCTTGCTTGCAGGGACAGAGATTGTGGGGATGACCAAAGAAGCCCAGAGCCATCCAGAAATGTCACCTTCACTCCCAAGAGAGATGAGTGAAGAATGAATTTCTGTGCAGTTATCTGTGAGTCCAAATTCAGAATCCCAGACGTTCTATTTGTTTTTGAAACTGGGGTGATTTTATTTCCTTTAACGTCTTGTTCATTTCTTATGGAGATGTATGCTAAGCGGGAGATTTTGCAGGTGGAGTTTCTAGATTTTTCTTTTTTAAGAAATGTCCTGTCTTGGAGGGATTATCTCTACCATTCTTGCTCCACCCCGCCCCCCCCATCCTGTGCAGAGCTTTCTTTCCCTGACTGCTCCAGCCACAGTCTCTTCCCACTATGAACTCTTGTAGCATTTATTCTGTATATGATCTCCTGATTTTTTTGCCTTAGATTATTATTAATTTTGATCATATGTTTAATGACATTGTAAGGCATGTGTAGAGACAAGGCCCATCCATGTTTTGCTTCTTTGTACTTCCCAGGGCCTTGCCCATAGAAGGCACTTAATAAATATTTATTGATCTCTTTGTTGAGCCTAGAAATCTTAACTCTGATGTATTTAGCTGATTTCATGGACTTTTAATTGACTGTAGGCTGTCGGGGGTAGTTAAAAAATAAGTTTAAAGAGATGTGCTATTCTTTTGAGCAGGCCTGGTAAGAGAGCATATAATACACTTAAATGTTATAAGAAAATTGGGAAAGAACTGTATCCAGCCTTGTTAAAAATTAGGAGTGCTAATGATACTCGTGGTGAGCTAGAAGTGGAGGGCGGGGCTAGGGACTCCACATTAATTCTTCAGAGAAAAATATTGGATTTACAGCATTTCTCAGAATACTCCTCCATTAGCTGCTAAAATTCCGCGTGAGTCATTCATTACTTTGAGCTCTGCCTATTGGTTTTGATGCATCTGTATTGTTGGAACTCTGTTTTAGAGAGTTCTCAGTGAGGTTCTTTGAAATGGACTTATACCCTTCAGTTTTGGGCTTTCCTCTTGTTTGCAGTCCTGGGAAAGCAGGTGTTGTTAACCATGGGTGCTTTCCCTGGGACAATGTAAGTTCTGACTTGTTTGAAAGCCAAAGCAAAATATTAGTTATAAACCCTGAGCTGGCCTTCGGGTGGAAAGTGGCCTCAGGCTGTAGGAGCTTAGATTAGTTCTGGGCAGTGGATGGGCAGGGAAGGCAGGAGCTAGGACAGAGACCAAATTCCAAGCCTGAGTTATCTTTGTGGAGATTATGGGCTGAAGATGTGAAGAAATATGGCTAGAACTTTTCTTTTTGTCCATAGCAATGGTCTTTTAAAGCAAGAGTATTTTCTTTTAAAATTTATACAGAGTAAAGTCACTTTTTTTGGTGTATAGTTCTATTGTAGGGGTGTGAAAAATACATAGAGTTGTGTAGCTATGCTGTATTAGTTTCCTGTTGCTGCTGTAACAAATTACAACAAATGTAAAGGCTTAAAATGATACAAGTTTATTATCACACAGCTTCCATAGGTCATGTGGACAAAGGATGTCGCCGGCCATTGATGGTGCCCCCTGAGGGGAATTCAGGACATAGAAAAACAGAATACTGGCCCTAGATAGTTAAGATGCATATCGAAGGAATGGTTTCCTTAGCCCAGACTCTTTCATCTTCCCATACATAGAAGAGCACTAAAATCATTAACTTGAGATGTCTGTTTGTTGTGATTAGCAGTAATCTTTTGATGTTCCACTACATAGTTTTGTTTTGTTTTGTTTTGTTTTCCCCTGCAAAAACTCCTGTATATCCCGACTCCTCCTTTACCTCTTTGGAACAGTCCCTCAGAGCTATCTGAGAGGCTGCCATCCCGGGCTATAGTCCTCAGTAAATGTCCTAAATAAAACATATTTCTCAGCTTTTAGGTTGTGCTTTTTTTTTTTTCAGTCGACAATCAGAAGTCCATCAAGTCAGCTGGTTTCTCTGTTTAGAGTCTCACAAGGGCAAGAGCAAGGTGTTGGCAGGGCCATGTTCTTTTCTGGAGGGTCTGGGAGAAAATTCATTTCTTTGCTCATTCAGGTTGTTGGCAGAATTCAGTTCCTTGTGGTTGTAGGACTGAGGTCCCCATCCCCTTGCTGGCTGTCAGCCTGGGCTGTTCTTAGCTTCCAGAGGCCACTCGCAGGTCCTGGCCACATGGCCCCCTTCCTCTACCTTAGGAGGCAGCAGTGGGTTGATTCCCTCTCATGCTTCAAATTTCTCCTGCCTCTTCTTCCATGGCTTGTCTCTCTCACTGACTCCTCTGCCTCCCTCTTTCACTTTTTCAGGGCCCACTTGGTTACAGTGAGCCCAGTCAGATAATCGGGGATAATCTCCCTGATATAAGGGCGGCCGATTAGCAATCTTAATTGCATCTGCAGAGTTCCTTTTATCCTGTAACTTTCACATATTCACAGCTTCCAGGGATTAGTGTGGACATCTTTTGAGCCATTATTCTGCCTCCACATACCATACTCAAGATACAAAGCAAAAAAAAAAAAGATACAAAGAAATTTCATCACTCCAAAAAAAAAAAAGTCCTCATGCCCCGCCCCACCCCCCCACCCGTAATCAAACCTTCTCCCCTCTCTTAACCCCTGGCAACCATTTATCTGTTCTTCCTTTGTATAATTTTTGCCTTTTCCAAATTGTATATATAAAAATGGAATCATAGGGCTTCCCTGGTGGCGCAGTGGTTGAGAGTCCGCCTGCCGATGCAGGGCACACGGGTTCGTGCCCCGGTCCGGGAAGATCCCACATGCCGCGGAGCGGCTAGGCCCGTGAGCCATGGCCGCTGAGCCTGTGCGTCCCTGTGCTCCGCAACGCGAGAGGCCACGACAGTGAGAGGCCCGCGTACCGCAAAAAAAAAAAAAAAAAGGAATCATAAATTTAAGTATCTTTTTGAGCTTGGGTCCTTTGAGGTTTAGGTTGTTGTTGTTGCATGTATCAATAGTTCATTCCTTTTTATTGCTTAGTGGTATTCCTTTATACAAGTTTGTCACAGTTTGTTTATCCATTCACCTGTTGAAGGACATTTGTGTTGTTTCCAATCTGGCATGATTCTGAAAAAAGCTGTTATGAACCTTTGAATATAGGTTCTAGTGTGAGTATAAATTTTTAATTTCTCTTGGGTAAACACCCAGGAGTGGGATTACTACAATAGATCATATTGTAACTATATGTTTAACTCTAAGAAATTGCCAGTTTTCCAAAGTGGTTGCACCATTTTGTGTTCCCACCTAAAAGCGGTAACATTTTAAGCCAGCCTTTTAAAGAATGTATTCAGTCACTGTGTCTAGTGAATACTAACAGTAGTGTTTAGTAGTGTCAAGATATATCAGTCCTTCATTCTCTTGTGCCCTAACTTCAGGGATGTTTACATGAGATGTCACATGTTTAGATGACTTAGTGGTTTCCTGTAAACCTACCCTCTGAAACCCTGGAATGAGTGAACACAGGAGAGTAGCTATAACCTGGCATGTGTCACTGGAGGCCACTCATGTTGGTGGTGAGCACACAGTCGATGCTATGTAAATGACTGGGGTTGGTAGAGGCAGCGGGGAGGGTCAGAGAGAACGGAGTGTGGATTCACTAGCTCTCTGTGGAGCATTTTTCAAGTTGCTTAGCTTTCCTGGGCCTCAGTTTGGTCATATTTAAGGTGGAGATAATTACTTATCTCACAGGGTCGTTGGGATGAAATGAAGTGGTCAAAACAGGGTCTAGCACAGAGAAAATGCTCAATAAATGCTAATTATCTCCCACATTTCCTATTCCCCTTTTAATTTTCCTCATTTTCAGAATTAGCCTTGCCCCCCAAAATTACTGCCCTTAACTCTGGCTAGCCCCTGAAAGCCCTTCTTGCATCCCCATTTCCTAGGAACTGGTTCACCCCATTCTCCTGCTTGGAATAGCCACTCTTTTCCTCTTACCTGTGGAATTCCTAACCATTGGAAGGCAGAGCTCAGGTTCCATTTACTCATAGACTATATCAGCTGTTCCTATTATCTGCAATGATCACACATAGGTGTGTGCACACGCATGCGTGTGTATATCCTCCTCATGTAAATTGCAAGCTTCTGAGAAGCAGGAGCTGTTTTTTTTTTACGTCTTTGTCCCCTTATCTGTCATTTTCTTGTTGCTTAGTAAGTGTATCTTGATTGACAGTTCTGTCTTCCCCTTTTCCCTGCCTGGAATCAAGTCTCCCTAAATGCCAATTTCTGCATTTCCTTAAATAACTTGGGCATCACTGGGGATTTCCCTCTGCTTCCACCTGTGCTCATCTGGCCTAACTCCCCTGTTTAATGACAGTGTTTTGCATCCTTGGCTTTTCTCCTCCCTTCAGAATACGAAACCTCCCCCACCTTTGGGTTCTCTTTAGTACCGGCCTCAGGTTTCTCACCCGTGTCTACTTGTTACACAAGCAAAAACAAAACTACATCCTCCCTAATGGTTTCTCTTGAGTTAAAAAAAAAAAAAAAAGCTCCCTGACAGATCCAGTTTCACTTGATTTCTCTCAGGTTTTCCATAGAGTCCTATTTTTGTGGCTGAGAAAGCTCCTCCCTTAACCCATTTCCTGCACATCAACCAAGTTCCTTTTAGTAGGAAGAGAGATGTTGAGTTTGTGGTTATTTGCAAATATTGCAGAGCTTGCGAGATAGAGTTTTAGATTCATCTTACTGTCCCCAGCACCAAATTTGGACGTGAGGCAGACAGCCCAGGACCATCATTTCCCAGCTCTGCGACTTCTTAGCTTTAAGAACTTGGACAAATTGCTACACCATGCTGTTTCAGTTTCCCGGCCTGTGAAATGGGGATAATAACACTCTCCACCTTGTGACAGTTACATGAGCTAATGTGTGTAGATTGCCAAGTACGGTGCCTGGTTCAGAAAATGTACACTGTTGTAAGACCCACAATGGTTATTTCTCTGCACACCTGTCAGACTGACTAATCTGGGGAAAGCCTTAGACCCTTCACAGGTGCGCTGGTACCTTCAGGTTGTGTTAAAGAAAAAATTATTCTCACACTTGTAAAAGATAGTAAGGAAGACTATTGTAGTAGGGGGTCTATAGTACTGCAATAGGGAAGAGAAACCAGGCTCAAGTACAAGTGGAGCAGGTTGGTGGGGGGATAGGTGGATGGACAGTCACTAAGAGGGGACATGAAAGGTAAGGGGGATTCTTGCTGAACTGACCTAATAGGATTCTTGCTGCAGGCAGGCCAGATATCAACGTTTTAAGATACATGTATTGCAGTATTGAGGGTGATTAGATATTGACGGTGGTGGGGATTCTCTCTAAACTGCCTTAGCAGGAGTCTTGCTCAAATTGGACTCTGCAGGGACAGACATGGAAGTCCAAGGTCAAGGCCCAGTTGAGAAGAGGGCTCAGCGGAGCCTGACTAAAGTTCGATCAAGGAGAGAGTCTTGGGACTTCCCTGGTGGTCCAGCGGTTAAGACTCCACGCTTCCACTGCAGGGTTCAGTCCCTGGTTGGGGAACTAAGATCCTGCATGCTACGTGGCACGGCCAAAAAAAAGGGGAGAGAGTCTTGTTCATTTGGAACCCAGATGCTTCAGTGGGGGCATTCGAGACCTCCATCCCCCAGCCCTACCTACCTTCCTAACCTCACCCCCGACCCTATGTTACGTCTGGGCTTCTGTTCCCCTAAAATATTAGGTTTCTCAATGTCTGCCCTTCGCCGCCACAGCTGCCCACATCCCACATGCCTGGGATGACCGTCCTCAAAGTGTACCTGCATGGCAACATCCACTCGCCTTTAGAATCTCATCCCATGGTGCGTTTTCTGAACACTTTTGTGACCAGCTCCTCTCCCCCTCCCCCCTGCCACCCTGGCCAGGTTAGATGCTTCTTCCCTGCACCCCTCGTACCACGCAGGACTCCTGTCAGACCTCCCCCACTACTGCATTTCATTTATTTGGGTATAAGTGTCCTTTCCCCCAATTAGACTAAACCCCTTGGAGGGCAGGAAGTGTGTGCCATTCGTTTCCATCTGCAAGTCCTGGACTAGTAGCTGGAATAGAGTAGTTGCTCGGTACAAGATGTCATTTGAAAGAAGTGAAAGAATGCCGACCCTCCTGGGCTGTCAGATGTCCAAGCCTGGGGTTATTTGCTTGGATTTTTACCTTTGACCTCTGTCTAGCTCTGGTAACTTCTTTCCTGCTTTGGATATCTTCATGGTTTTGTTGTTGTTGTCTTAAAAGAAATAGCTTTTTCAGGCGTCCTGATATATGCTCACTGAAAAGACCTCAGACCGTGCAGAAAAACATGAAGGAGAAGGTTAAAATCACTGTTAATTTTATGAACCAGAAAACATCATTGTTAACATCTTATTGTTTATTCCAGCTCTTTTCTATTCTATAGGAAACATACTTTGTTTTAAATGAAGATATGATTTTATAAAATCTGTTTTGAAACCCAGCATTTTACTTAACGGTATACCTCAGACATCAGCATTTTTAAAGGTTGTATATAATTCCATATGTGTCTAATCAGTACTTTAACCATTTTCTACTGATGGACATTTGTTTTTCTTCTGTTTTATTCTTCAGTTATAAACAAAGGTGTGATAAACATCGGTGTATGCATCTCTTTGTGCTCTTGCCCAATTTTTTGTTAGAATACGTTCCTAGAATTGGGATTGCTGGGTAAAAGGATATAGATGATTTTAAGGTATCCACAGTTTTTGAGGGGGAGCAATGTAGAGATGGTGAATTGTCTTCTGTTTTATATTCTCATTTCTTTGCCCCATGGCAAACTCCATGGGGTTGGTGCCAATTTGTCTCATAAGACATCCCTTCATACCTCAGCTAAATTAAATTCTTACCAAGAGCGTGTGCTTCGTCATGCACTGTTAACCCATAGATCCAGAACACGGCAGTGTCTTCAGATTTTTAATGTAAACCATAGGATTTTGTTGGCTGTCTCTTGTCAGTTTCAGTATCCTAAAGGATGTTGTTCCTTGGAGGTGATCAAAAGCGAAATCTGTCCCTTGAGACAGCGAGAGATAGAGGTCAAGATTGTAGTCTTAAAGAAAACTAGGATGGACGTGTCCTTTCTTCTTGGAGCTAACAGTGAATGGCCTGTGATATCTTCCAGGCAATGGTAAGTTGAGAAGGGATATAATAGCCCTCCCAAAAAAGCCCTAGAAAGAGCTTTTTTTTTTTTCCTTTTCCTTTGATTACTAGGTACTCTTAAAAAAAACTTATATAAAATTTCAAGCATACACCAAAGTGGAAAGAATATCAAAATATACCCCCATGAATCTATCAACCAGTTTTAGCTATCATCAACAAATGGGCTAATCTTATTTCTTCTATACACCCCTAACCTTATCTCCCCAAATCACTCAATTATTTTAAAGTGAAATCTGATGTCTCACATTACTCTATCCCTAAACTTTAATAGATATCTCTACAAGATCAGGACTCTTAAAACCACAATAACATCACAGCTAACATGTGCACAATTCCTTAATGTCAAATACCCAGACAAATTCCTCCCATTGCCTTATAAGTTTCTTCTACAGTTGGTTTGCTCAGATCAGAATACTAGGTACTATTGATTACAAGTGTGGAGGAAAAGAAATGCTCATACGTACCAACCTTGAAACAAGAGGGAGGGAGGCTTTTGCTATAGAGTCATGTGTGGCAGTAGAAACACACACAGAGCAATCAGGGCTAATCGAGATGTCCAGCACATCTCCCTTAACAGTAGTAATGTCCTAGTTATCCTTTTTAATAAACCAATGCCAGCATTGCAGAATCACCCACAAAACCTATTTAAAGAGCAACATGCTTTATAGCTTCCCTCACTGCTGCATCTCCCCTTGCTTTAGTTGGCTTGCATAAACGTCAGCAAAGCAGGACACGTCACTCATTTGTCTTCTAAGCTCAGTACCCACCCTTATAAAATCGGTACCAACTACGTTTAGAGCAGTTCTTTTAGGTGTGTCTTGGTGTGTTAGTATTTATTATCTTTTCAGTCAGTGCATACTCATCCTTGATGTGAATTGAATACTGGAAAATAAATCCACAGAGCTGAAGGGAAAACATGCCAGGTGAGCAGGTGAGAAGAGAATTCAGTGTAACACAATACTTTAAGGAAAAAGGTTTGTAGTTCTCTTTTTACGCATTTTCTCATAAAAAAAGAAACCTTGGAAAGGAGTTGAGGTTAGAGAAAAAGTGCAAATAATAAACCAAATCCCACACGATCGATGCTTTAACTTCTTTGCCTGCAGAGTATGGTCGTGAGAGCTGCAGATCAGTAATGTTATTTTAGGAGCATTTTGTTTGAAGAGCTTGGTCACCCAATTCCGGGCTAGCAAATCTCAGGGACTCTTCCCAGGCTCTCTCACAGAGCCGTCTCCCCACTCCCAGGTCTCATTTGTTCTCAAGGGGAAACGAAGAACAGCCTGCTTCAGTTCTCTGAGGAGGTTATATCATAGTTTTTTACTGAATGAATGATCGGGTCCCTCACTCCACAGAGATTACTGATGTTCATCTGGGAACCTGGGTAGACAACAGCTCCGTCTGACATCAGAAACTTGGGGTAGCCTTGGGGGAACGGACTTCTGCTCCTCTTTCATGGCACCTCTTGCTCCATAGAGAGGAACAAATGCCAATCTGATTGGTCAGTGTCCAAACCTCTATTGGTCCTGGTTACTGGTGGGCAGAATCCCTTGGGAGGCGGTCAGTTCCTTCCTCTATCTGGCCTCTGTGGTAAGCTGACCCCTGCAGGGTCTGGCTTCCTGGGCTGGCTCCCGGGGGCTGGCTGTTTTTCCATCTCAGCATCATCCACTGCTGAATGGATAAGTTCGTCTGGGCCCACAGATTCGGGCCCCTGTGGGCTGGTCTTAAGGTTCAGAACAGGCTGGGCTGTGGGACGGTGGGGTGGTGAGGTGAAGAAAACAGGAAGACCACACAAGCCTCCTTGCCCAAGCCTTGGCCAATTTTGATATTGGGATAATGGGTGCTAGTGCCCTACCCAGGTGGTGCTTGGACACCTGCTGTATCCCTGTTCCTGTGTAGAGCAAACTCGCCCGCCCAGGGGGAGAAGGCGGCTGACTGTTAGGGGAGGCTTCTGGCATTCCAGGGCCCCTGGTACTAATGTCATCACGATAGCATCGAAACCGTCTTCAAACTACTAATAGTTTGTTTATCTAATATTTGTGAAAGTAGACTTTAGAAGAGAAGTGTTTAGCTCTTCAGTAATAATTACTAAACAACACAACCCACTAATTATCTGCTCAAACAAGTGGGAAAAAATCCCCACCTGAAGTACTGTATCCTAGAGTAACACTTGCTCGCTCATGTGTGTTGTTAACTTTCCCTTAATGAATATGCCTCTTGGAAAAGACTGGCTTGAGAATTTTTTTTTTTTTGAAGTCTAGTTGATTTACAATGTTGTGTTAATCTCTGCTGTACAGCAAAGTGATTCAGTTATACACATATAGACATTCTTTTTTATATTCTTTTCCATTATGGTTTATCACAGGATATTGAATATAGTTCCCTGTGGAGGATGTATTTTAAACAATATTTTCTGATCTGGACATTTATCTAAACAAGTTTGGAAAGGGGAAAATATATACCTATCTAATACTCACTTCCTTCGTTCTATTAAAAACAAATATAAAGAGGTAACATATAGGTCAATGTAAAACTTTAAATGAGTTCTTTATTACTATGGAAAATGTTTCCCTTTCTACAGAGGTGTTTCTCTGCACTGTGGACGTTTTGGAGCTTCACTGTAGTACTGTGCGGTCCAAAATGGTAGCCACCAGCCTCGCGTGACCATGAAGCACTTGCAGTGCAGTTGTCCAACTCGGGGTGCGTAGGAGATGTAAAATGTAAACTGGCTTTCAAAGGCTCTGTACCAAAAAAACACAGGAATGGAAAAATATTAATTCATTCTTTTGGTATTCATTTCATGTTGAAATGATGACATTTTGGATGTATCGGGTTAAATGACATTGATGAAATAAATTCCCCGCTTTTCTTTTCACTTTTTAAAATGTGACTACTAGAAAATTTAAAGTTACATGTGTGGCTTGCATTTTTGTCTGACATTGTGTATATACATACATACCTATATATATATATATATATATATATATATATATCTTTTTTTTCTCTTCTTATTCTTTGGTGGTGGCATGCGGCATGTGGGATCCTAGTTCCCTGAGGAGGGATCGAACCCCGCCCGCCCCCTGCATTGGAAGCGAGGAGTCTTAACCACTGGACCGCCAGGGAAGTCCTGGCACTATATTTCTATTGGCAATATGTTTCTCTATGACAGTGCTGCTGTAACATTTAGATGCTAGCATTCTGATTGTTTTTGCATTTATTAATTTTGGTTCCAGTTTGGCATATTGAGGGCTTATTGTATGCTAAGGTCAGTGCTAGGCACTGTGGACTTCCTGTGATAAGTAAGACAAGATCCCTGCCATCAATAACCGTGTATATAATTAACTCAATGGGCGGAAGCAAGTGGAAAAAAAAAAAGTAGTGTGCTGTGAGTGTCCGAAGAGAAGAGGAAGCACAACCGTGACGGAGTTAAAAAGAGAGAGAAAGCACATCCAGTGGTGTTCTGGGAAACCTCAGGCAGGGGGACCGTTTGATCCTTACCTCGAAGCTGGGGTAGGAATCTGCTCTGCAAATGTAAAATTTGCTTCTTTATCCTCAGTTACTTTGCAGTTCTGCAGAGCCGCTTTAGAGATTTCTGTTTTAAATATGGTTGAGAAAAAGACCTGATAAGGGATGTGTGCTGTAGCTGGGCGTCACCCTCCTCTACCACCCCCCCCCCCCCCCCCCCCCCCCCCCCGCCCCGCCGCCAGGATTGTGCTCCACCCCGCATCCTGTAATTAAGTACCAGCCATTTGCAGCGGGTTTGTGATGCGGATTTGTGATGCCTTTGCGTGGGTGACATTGAGAACACCAAAAGGTGACAGGGGGCCTCGTCTTGGAAATGCCGTCCTGCCGTCAGGCTCCAGCCGCAGCCGCCCCCGGGGGCGGCGGGCCTCGCCCTACCCTCCGCTGGGTGCTGGGTCGACCTCCCCAGCCGGCGGATTTTAATTTCCAGGCAAGGAGCGCCAGGGTGATGGCAAATTTGCTGCTTACCTTGTCTCCATTCTGTCGCTAATGCTGGGAATGATGAGACCTCTTGTCCTGAAAATACATTCCCCTTCAGCGCAGGCACCTTCTAATGAGGTCCCTCCCCGCAGCGGAACAAAAGCTGCCATTAGGAGGACGTCAGGGGGAGGCCGCGCTGCTGTGGGAAACCTAGGCAACGCCGCCTTTGTCGCTCACAGGTGCCTCTTCTTTGTCCTGGCATCTGGGAGAGAGGTCACCTTGCAGGTGAAGGCCACACAGCTTTTTGGAGAAGGAGCTGGAAACTTTTCCACCCCTACTTATGTCCCTGTTTGTGTGGGTTGGCACAGAATTGATTTTTCCTCCTTTGTAAATGGCAGAAAGGCTCATTCACATGATGGTAACATGAAAGAACAGCAACGGCAAAATCAGCCATAAACTTACCACCGTACATCATCCACGTTAATTATTTTGTATCCTCCTTTTTCCTCTCTCGGTTGACACTTAACACCTTGGAAAATAAATGTATACCATAGATATACAATTCTGCCTTTTTTGAAAAAACCAAATCCTACTCCATAAATGGCTTTCCATGTTGTATAATATCTTCATGGTTATAATTTTCAGTGATGACTTAAGTGTGCTTTGGGCTGATAGATCACAGTTTGCTCATTCAGCTCTCATCTCCCCTTGCTCTGGGTGATGCTTTAGTGATCATATGCATGCACAGAGCTGTTACCTTTTGCTGAGTTATTTCTAGACGATACATTCTCCAGAAGTTGATTTACTGGACCCAATGCTGTGAATATTTAAATTGATCCTATTCAGTATTATCCTGTTGCTTTCTATAGGGGTCTACCCATCCCTATGGCCTCTGGGGATATATGAGTATCCCATCTGGCAGGGAATTAATTTTTAAGGTAAAGGAGATAATCATTTGAGAGGGTAATTTATAGAGCAGTGGTCTGGGATTCATGTGTCTTGGGTTTTGTTCCAGGCGTTTCCTCTGATTTTATATGAATTTTAAACTAAAAGTATAACTATTCAGTGATCTGTTTTACTTTGGAATGTTGTTGGCATCGGGCACTTCTGGGGTCAGGCTGGTGAATGGGGAGCCTCCTGGGCTTTAAAGACAAAGGAAGGACTTGGAAGTGTTGGTCCACCTCCCAACGTTCATCAGAGGAATTGCTCGGAGGTGGTGATCTACACTTATGTTTAACTCAAGGCACTTCTCACATGCTCACAGATATAATTATTCATGCTGTGACATTGGATGAACTTCAGACCTTGTCTAACCTAACAGCAGCTCACGTAGGGATACATCTTGCTGGATGACCTGGGGCATCTTGTAGGAGTCCATCCTTCCAGGAGGTATGGTGGCACCATGCAAAACGCATGACTTCATGCTTTAGTGGTTCTATACATCCAGGCACCAGCATGCTCTTTAGTTCTGGGGTAGCCCACCAACCAGGCTCATCGTCCTGTGGGCATCACGGGCAAACCCAGCGCTGGGACACGAGAACCCAGGTAAGGTAAACAAAAAGAAAAGCAAGATGAATAGGAACTCGGGCCAGGCTGAAAATGAGAGGAAAAGAGTGCTGTGGGCCCCCTTCCTGGGTGTCTCTATTCTCTGATCTTACTAGAGAAGACAGGACACATTCCTTTTCTTAGAAAATGACTTTGAATACAAAGTATTGCTCTCTATTGAATAGGTTTAGTCACTTTTTTGGGGTGCCTTGATTATCGTGTCAAATACCACTTATTTAAGAAACTTATTTGTGAAAACTTTACCTATTACTCTGATTAAATTTTAGGTTTTATAGAAGTGATAAATTAAGGCATACTCATGGTATAAAGCTCAAAGAACACAGAAGGAGATAAAGAGAAAAGGAAGGATGAGGTAAGAATTTTTACAGGGGAGGAAAGTTATTCAATGTGATCACTGTGTGTTCAAGGACTGGAGGAAGCCTGCAAGCCACATTCAAGAGGCTTGAGGACAGAGGAGCAGCAAGGTGGTCAGATTAGAATAAACAGGAAGGAATGAGATGTGGAGGGTCTTGAAAGGGGGCTAGAGGAATTGAAACTTGGTTTGGTTGACTGGTAACTCTACTCTAGCCTGTAGCTGGCTCAGAAATACACCCACGAAACATTTCTCCTTAAATCATGTATCCCTTGGCCTCAAACAACCTTTTCAGGTTCCCACGAAGGCGGGTATGCCTGGTGGTACAATGCAAAACATGCATGTTCTCATCTATCCCAGACGAAGTTCAACAGTTATGGTCCCTTGATCTGTCATCTAAAAGGATTAATATATCTTGTTTAACCCCAATAGTTAGGGGATGAAGGTTTTTTTCATGTGTGGATCACCAAATTTCAAGGAATTGACACACAGTAAAGTATACATAGCTTAAACCACATTTAGCATAATGTTTTTCTGATGATCTAGACACTTCCTGGAAGAATTTTGCATTGTTGGTAAGAATGGTCTAATTTGGGATATTGTATATGTCAAAGGCTCCTCATTGTACAACAGTAGTTTCATGTCTGTTGCTGTCTGTTGATCTTGCTATTTTAAGGGAAGAGATGATAGAAAACAACCCTCTAAAGTGGCTTAATTCTGGCAGAATTTCTTCAGCACTAAATTGCATTTCAGTAGATGGAGCTTACTCTGGAAAGTGAGTGTGGGAGGTCAGAGAGAAAGTGCCTTTCAACTTGGATGCTTGGGAGAACCATATTTAGAGAAAACTCCTCAATCTTTTAAAGGTTAAGAATAGCCTGTTTTTTTATTTTCTATTTGCCTCACCCCACCCCAAACACAACTCTAGTGTTCAGTATAAATATCAGTTGATAAGAGCGTCTCATTAGCAGAACTACAGACAATCTCTGTGTTACTGCTCTTCTCAGAGACCTTTAGGAACCTGTTTGATGACCAGTAATTTTCTTCTTACACCAATGAGGTTATATTCTTCCCTGCTTGCTTGTGAAATATTGTAATTCTAACAGAGTAGTGACAGCGTATCACAAAATCTGCTTGACTTAACAAACACGTAAATGCTTTACGTTTATTCAGCCATTTATTTTAATCCTCAGTACCACTCTGTGAGGTAGCCACTATTGTCCTAACCCATCTCCTCATTTCCACAGATGAGAAATTTGGGACACAGGTTAAGTAACTTGCCTAAGGTCACACAAGAGTAAGTTGTGGATCTGGGATTCAAACCCAGGCACACTGGCCTCAGAGTCCTTGCTTTAAACTGTTTGCTATGTTGATTTTGCTATTTTGGTTCATACCAGGAATTGAGAATGTTTGGGTGCACAGCATTTTCTAAATTCGAGTTTCTCTAGGTCACTAGTTCCTTGAGTTATTCCCTGATAAAAGGGTTTGATATCAATTAAATGTAGGAAGAGCTACCCACATTCTCTGCCTCTTGGAGACCCGAGCCCCCCAGCTCCCTCAAGCAGTCCTGCCATAAATCAGCACGCTTAGCTTTGTTTAACTTGGTGTTTCTGAGCTGAGGCATAAGTTTGGGACTGCTGTAGGAGAAGGTAGCTGTAAACTAGGGCTACCCTTGAAAATGGAGGATTTTTTTTCTCTCTCTTTCTTGTCTTTGCATTGATATCAAATTATATATGATGGTCAGAATCAGCTTCTCTGTTATTGCTGTGATTTCCATCTGCAAGGCTGTTTAGGGCATTCCATAGAATACAATGCCACTGTTCTCAGGGTGTGGTATATTTGTTAGGAAGCCTTGTAAGCTAGACTTCTGAATATTTCAGTCTGCTATTAATCTACATGGATCTGTCCACAGAGAAAAGAATTATGATGCTTTTCTTATAAAAACATGTGTTCACCCTTCTCTTCTGTGTCTTAAAAGTGGAGAGATTTGTGACTGCTTCTTGGGTTTCTAAGTCCATCTGTGTTCAACCATATTACTAAACTCTCTTTTAAAAATTGTCAGTAAATTTAAAAAGATATATCATGAAGATAATTTTTTGTCATCTTCAAATAATGTTAGTTTTTTTCTTTCTTTCCAAAACATGTACTTTTAAGTTCTTTTTTCTTGTCTTACTGCATTGGATAGGACCTCCTGGACAGTCTGAAATAAAAAACAATAATAGCAGGACTCCTTGTCTCGGTCTTGATCTTAAAGCAATGTTTGATGTAGGTTTTTAGTAGATGTCCATTATCAAGGTAAGGAAGTACCACCTATTCCTAGTTTGTTTTGTTTTGTTTTTAGTCATGAACAGGTCTTGAAGACCTTGATTGCTTCTTACTTGGATTGTGATAGTCTTGGAAAACAATCCCCTGCTTGCTCTTCACTTTCTCTAGTCTCTTGAATATTGTTGCTAAAATCTTTCTGAAGTTCCATCCAGAATATGTCAATTCTCTGCTCAAAACATTTAAGGACTCTCCTTTGCTTACTAAAATAAATGTGAACTCCTCAACTTGTTCCTGCTATTCAGCAAAACCCTCCACAGTATGTTCCCTTCAGCCTTTCTCAAACCTAACTGTACGCTGTATGCCAAACTCAGTCTGGGCTTTCACTCTTTCAGGCCTTTGTTGATGAGGTTCCCATCACGTGGAGTGCCATTCCCATCCTTCTGTCCTCCTGAATTTCTTTCTCACACTAGAAACTCACAGGAGGCATTTCTCTTGTCCTTAGTCTCTCCCTTCTTGGAATTACCCCACTTAGATGCGAGCTCCTCTCCAGGTTAGGGTTTCTATGATTAATTTTCTTTCTTTCTTTCTTTCTTTTTTTTAAAAACAGTTTTACTGAGGTATGACTGATATATATTGTTTGATTTATTTTCATACTCTCAGCATATGATTCATAATGAGTGTGTAATACACAATGGGATGTGTGAATGACTAACTGAAAAGGTATTTCTTGTGATGTTAATGCTCATTGTTATGATTATTTTTTGTTTCATTATGCCTCTCTTCCTCTCTCCATCAGTCCTACCTGAGGACTAAACATGCCCACATGTTTCTTTTGTGGAATTCACCATAATTGGGCCAAACTGAGAACAGGCATTCCTTAGGGTGCACGATCCATTCATCCCACTGGCAACCAACTCTGTCTAGTAAGAGAGATAGACAGACAGACAGACACACACACACACAAGTAATGGCAATGAGACTGATAAGTGATTGAATAGTACTCAAGGTTTATTGAGCATGAAACGCCTTTAAAGTTGGGGTAAATTTTGCAAAGTGGTTCCGTTTTCCAAAGGAAAAAGTTGTTTTGTATTGAATATCCAAACTCCTTTACGTTCTATTCAGTTGGCAGAGCCAAAAAGGAAAGAAATTAGAGATTCATTAAGTACAGAAAATGATTTGCTTTCAAATGATTTCCTCTTCTTCTAAAACGTAGAAGCCACACACAAAACACTCTTCTCTTGACTTGCGACTTAACTAGTCTTACAAAATTATTTTAATACGAACTGAAAACTAGCATCATAAAGAAAGAAGCGTCCAGGAAATTGTAAATTGAAGACATTAATATAAATGAGCCATACTTAAAATTCTGTCGATAGTCCTCAGCTCTGAAAGGGAAATGTCTGTAGTTTACCTAAATTGGCTTGAAAGCAAAAGAAATGAGACTTCCTTCCTTGGATGTCTGTTTCCTGGCATTTTCCTAATAACCAGCCTATAGAGTGATTGAATTATTATTATAATCCCATAGCTGTTATTTTCATTTCAAAAGAGTATGGGTTAATTCTAGCTGAAGCTTACCTTTCAAGTAAGTGTGTGTGTAACATATTTAATAAATCAATATGCGCCATATGGTCTGGGGATCAGAATTACTTGAGATCAACCAAGGCATTTTTCTTAAAGATGATCAGTTGTTCATCCTAGCATATTATTCGGGAAAATGGAAGCGGGGGAGGGAAGAGTAAAGAAACTATGAAAGTAATTACAAGCGTCCAGTAGTTCCTTTTCACTTCTTTTAATTTTCTTGACTCTTTATTCCAAATATAAATATAATATAAATATTTCAGGACAATTGAAGAGATTCAGGGAAGTAAAGTTTGTAAGGTAGAAATGCCCCCTATTCCCCCTCTCCAGAATAATTACTGTTAAATGGTGGGTGTTATATTATTCCAACATCTTACTTTTATAAATTCCATTGTAAAATATTTAATATGTATAAAAAATAACAAAAATGAGCTATGAGACATTCGGATAAAGTTAACACCCATGAGGTCACTGTGTACTTAACAGCATGTTACCAGTGTGTGACTCTCCCTAGGTCCTAGCTGTTATCCCCTCATCCCAGAAGCAACCACCCTCCTGAATTTTGCTTTTATCACCTCCATAATATTCTTTATGGTTTTATGGCAAACATGTTTTAAAGCCCTAAATGATATGTTATTTACCTTTGCTTGGCCTTCTAGTGTAAAATATTTACTACTGTGTATATTTTTCTGTGACTTGCTTTTTTCTCTTAACATTTATGTTTCAAGATAGCTACTTAAAGTCACCATGAATTCCGATGGTAGGAAAACATAGCCTGTCCAAATCCAGTTCAGTCTAGGTGATAATAGTCTGCTTGCACTGCCATCATATAATACCACAGTCTGGGTGGTTTAAACAACAGACATTTATTTTATCACAGTCTGGAGGCTGGAAGTCCAAGACCAAGGTGCCAGCAGAGTTGGTTTCTGGGGAGATCTATCTTCCTGGTGAAGGTGACACCTTCTCGCTGTGTCCTCACATGGCCTCTTCCCTGTGTGTGTACGGAAAGAGAGAGATCTCTGTTGTCTCTCTTCTTCTTATATGGACACCAGTCCTATTGGATTAGGGTCCCACCCTTATGACCTCATTTAACCTTAATTACCTCCTTAAAGGCCCTGTCTCCAAACACAGTCACATTGGACATTAGTGCTTCAACATACGAATTTTGTGGGGACACAGTTTAGTCTGTACAGGTGGTACACACTACGGCTCTGTGACATCCCGCAAGGGGTTCAGAGATGATAAAACTCAAGCATTTCCTCTAGAGGTTATAGCCCATGGGGGGTTTCCTGGCTTTTTCCTAATAAAACAGCTAAGGTTCCCCAGAGGAGAGCTCTTGGGGAGCCCTCCCAGAGAGTGACTTATGTGAGCATGAAAACTGTGCTGAGCTGAGCCTCCAAACAAGAGAATAGAGGGGCCAAGTAAGAGGCATGCCAGCTTCCCCGATGGGGTGCATGATTGCAGTTTGAACCCTGAGCATTGGAAGTGGCTTCCCTGAAAGCCAGATGCTGGTGTCATAATGGGGTCGATGACTGCGTAAGAAAAAGTCTTCTGCAGCAGTCAGACCATTTTTATAGACTTCTTCCCTTTGGGAGCATCATGATACTGACGACTCTCCTGTTTTAGTTGATGACAAAGGAGAATCCTGGACAAATGTTTTGGTAAGGGATTGAGAGTGCCTTGGAAGAGAGAATAAGGAGGTGATTCTCTTAGCATCATTTGTTATCTTGTCTTGCTGGAACTGTCTGGGACTCTGGGTGCGTGCGTATGGCCAGGAGAAAAGACAATAGGAACTTGTGAAGCTAAAAATTAACAGCCATTTGGGACTGAGTTATTGTTAATTCTCATTCTATGAAAGGCTGGCCTATTCTAAAATTTTGTGATGACTAGAGCAGCGGTTTTCAAATTTTTGATCAATAGACCATGATCCATTTTACCAGGAAATCCAGAAATACATTTGATGTTACAGCTTAGCACACAGACACAAAAGCACACATCTGAAATAATAGTTTTATGAAACAATACTATTAGTATGTGTGCTGTACTCTGACCTTTTCTATTCTACTCTATCTCCTTTTACGTTTTTAGATGCTAGTTATGATCTGATAAATGAGATTCTGAGCCAGCACATAGTAGACTAGTGTTTCCCTACTGAGGAGTTTTGTTTTGTTTTTTTTTTTTTACGAGTTTACAGTCCCCAAATCAAATTCCTTGTGTTACTTTGGAAAGGCTGGAGGACATCAAAATTTTACTCTTCACCATTTTCACGTCCTGATCAGCTCAACACTCCACCTGACAGGTATTACAAAAGTATGTGATTATTTGTGCAACAGGTATTTTTCGAGCCCCAACTCTGGGCCAGACACTATGTGAGGAACTAGTGAAATAAATTTTCCAGACTGGTGGCATGTTTGTTAAGAGTTATAGAATGCAATTTAAAATTGCTGTTTTTAACTTAGGTTAACTCTGTGATGTCCGACCTTGGTGCCCTGTAAGTCACCGTAGGCCTGCTGTCCCGGTGCTCCAGGGAGAGGTGTGGCTGGTGGGGAAAGCCTGGGGTTTGGGTCAGTAGAGATGAACTGGGCCCTGGCTTTATTTCTCTGAGGGCATCATCTCGGGCAAATCGACCAATTTAACATGTCTGCAGTGAAATGGAGATGCTGAGAAACCTGGCGGATGTGAGTGAAGAAGAACTGATCTTGTAAGTGAAAGGAGTTTGCACAATGTACTGGCAGCACCCGCTCCCAGCACCTTCTGCATGTGGCCCATTGTATGAAGTCCCGCCTCTTTCCTAGACCTCTCTTCCTACCAGACATCCTGTCCAGTCCACATAGGAATGGAGACCTTCAGGCATCTAGGTGGTGGAAAGTCCTAGACTGAGCAGCTCTTTCCATTCAGAAGCAGCCAAAGTTTGTCAGTTCCCGGGCAGCGAGTAGGCAGGCTCACCTTGAATGTCCCTGTTTCTGCGGTGACTTCAGTGAGTGTCGTTAAGATCACCACCAAACCATTTATTAGATGCACAAGGTCCCAGGACCCTGAAATAAGTATCTCCTGAGACAATTCCCATCCCATCTGAGGAAGGCAGAATAATGGCCCCCACAGGTGTCCATTTCCCAATCCCTGGAACCTAAATCTGTTATGTTATATGACAAGGGGGGGGGGTGAGGTTGCAGGTGGAATTGAGGTTGCTAATCAGTTGACCTTAAGATAAGGAGGTTGTTCTGGATTTTCCCTGTGAGCCCAGTCTAACCACAAGGGTCCTTAAATGGGGAAGAAGGGTTCAGCACCAGACAGGTGATGACATCTTGAGAAAGACAGGACTGGACTCAGCTGGTCGTGGCTGCTTTGAAGATGGAAGGAGGGCCTGAGCCAAGGAATGCGGGCGGCCTCTAAAACCTAGAAAAGGCAAGAACACGGATTCCCTCCCAGAGCCTCTAGGAAAGAAATGCAGCACTAACCTTCACGTTCGCCCAGTGAGGCCCACTGCAGACTTCTGACCCACAGAGCTGTTAAGATGGTAAAGCTGTGCTGTTTTAAGCCACTGAATGTGTGGTAATTTGTTACAGCAGCAATAGGAGACTAATACACCATCCCATGATTATTTAACTTTTTACAAAGAAAACTTACGTATATTTGCCAGAAATGAGTTAAGATGAGAAAAACAGTAAGATTTGAAGGGCCCATTTTCATATTTACAACAAAACGTTCAATATTCAGAAGGAAATTTTATATGAAATGGAGATGTGTACAATCCTTGCTTCTAAAATAAAAGAATTGTTTTAGGTGCTTGCTGTACACAATATTAGTTAAATAGTATATTTTTCAGAATTCACAATTATTGACCTATATAATTCTTTTGGCAGAGAAGACTTTTTAATCTTTTTAAAAAAGATTAAGAAAGAAAAGCATTCAGTGACGAAGCATGTATAGCTATAGCCTACTGTTTCCTTTTATTTATGTTTCAAAACTAGTTGCTGCTTTTTTTTTTTTTTTTTTTTGCGGTACGCGGGCCTCTCACCATTGTGGCCTCTCCCGCTGCAGAGCAGAGACTCCAGACGCGCAGGCTCAGCGGCCATGCCTCATGGGCCCAGCCACTCCGCGGCATGTGGGATCTTCTCGGACCGGGGCACGAACCCGTGTCTCCTGCATCGGCAGGCGGACTCTCAACCACTGTGCCACCGGGGAAGCCCTAGTTGCTGCTTTTATTGTTAAAAACTCTTGGCAGTTGCAGCTTTTGGATAATAAAAAATGGAAACCAGCTGAAGTAAAGCAAATTAAAAGGGATTTCTTTTATTCTCTTAAATGAGAACATCCTAGACACGCTTGGGCTTTGCATTAAAAAAATGTATAATTAACACTCCACTTACCTACAGGCTCCTTAAAAGCTAGTTCAACAGATTTCCTCAGCCAGGTCTTGGAATTTCTTCTTCCTGAATTCCTTGAGGTTGGGTCTCCCCATCTCCCCTGTAGCCTCATGGACAGCTCCTGCTTTCATGGCTAAACGTAGGACTGTCCTGGGGCATTGAGGCAGCAGGATGACTTCAGATCCCATGGAGAACAAGTGGGCTCACAGCCACTTCATCCTGCCCTGCTTCAAGCTTTGCTCAAACCAATACAGAAACAATTAAGGATGGTAGCTGCCCTAGAATCTGGCTGCACAGTCAGCTTTATTGAACCATATTTCTACTCTTCAGGTTCCTTGTTTGATTATTCCTTGGAAAGCTATTCTGCTGATTTTGTGGGTTTTCTCATTTGCCTTCTCTGCAGCTCAATTTTCAGTATTCCCCAAAGATGTCTCTATTTTGACAATACCTTCTACTTCCCAGACCTCAAAGCAGATTGTTTTCCTGACAATTTATCTCCCCTCATTCTTAAACCCACATCATTGTGGACACTCTGTCCGATAACCTGCCTAGATTCTCCATTTTCTATTTAAAGTTTACAGTCCAGTGATTTAGTGATGCAGGGAATGCCTTATCTGTGCATGTTCCATGCTCAGCCCAAGAAAAGCCTCTGATTTGTTTTCGACACCTTGGAAATCAACTCTGAAATGTCCGTCATTCTTTCCATCATCAGTAAAGCAGACAGCTGACACAGAGGCCCCTCCCTGTCTGCCTGCAGAATCCTGTGAGTGGCCCTTCCCCATCACAGGGCTGACCCACCGTTGCCTCTTTACAAGCTTCCTGCCTCCTCTCTGACAGTTACCTTAATTGTGAAGCGAAGTTTGCATTTAGCCATTTCCATAGCAACACTGGTCGGGGAATCGATATTTTTACTTTGTAATTATAACCTGCCTTGGGGAAAGGGTTTAACAAATATCTAGTTGGTGCTTTCTTAGTAGACACTGGAGACGCATTGGTGACAAAGAACGGAGCTCGCACTTACAGACCAGGGGGAGAAAAGATCATTTTAGAGGCTATGATGGTGCAGAGTTGGAGGGCCAAGTACAGGTGTGGGAGCACAAGGAGGGCACCTGGTCTAGACTGGGGCAGGTGTGCGGGGCAGGGAGCTGTGTTAGAGGAGCCTTCACAGAGGGGTGACCTAGCTCATGACATTCATTTCTGGTCTCTAACAGGAACAGGATATCTTATGATCATTATGACACGCATAAAAAAACATTGCATCATGGCAACAGAAATCAAAACTGGTGGTTTTGAGGTGGGGTTGACTAAAAAGGAACAGAAAGCAAATGTTCTATTGTTTTGTTTTAGGTGATGGTTACACAAGGGTACATGATTGTCAGAATCAATAGTGGAATACTGCAGATCTATGCATTTATTATATGTAAATTAAAAATAAAATTTATTGCAAGAAAGCTGTCTATGTACTAATATATGGAAAGATCTTCAATATACACTAAGTGAAAAAAGCAAGGTGGACCAGTACATTTTATGACGCCTGGAGGGTATAAACATGGCCATAAATTTAAAAAAAAATAAGCAAGGTGGAGACAGGTGTAGATCACACACCACCTTACCACCTTTTAGGGCATAAAGAGGGAAAACTAAGAATCCATGTTTGTGTGCTTCTGTAAGAACAGAGAACTCAGGAAGCCAGGTGCGGAGCCCGTAGCAGTGGCTGGCCTGGGAGATGGGGAGCAGCTGGCATCTGAGGGGATGGAGGGCAGGGTTGTGAGGGAGATTCTCACTGTATACCTTTTTTTATGCTTTTTGGTGTTGGAACCACGTAAACATTTTTCTTATTCGAAAAATTAAAAAGAAAGCACATAGAAACGGAACTAAGAAGGTTTTAAACTGAGATATAAATGGTTTTATTATTTTTCTGTCTTGAATTTTATTTTATTTATTTTTTTATACAGCAGATTCTTATTAGTTATCCATTTTATACACATCAGTGTATACATGTCAATCCCAGTTGCCCAATTCATCCCACCCCCACCCCCTGCTGCTTTCCCCCCTTGGTGTCCATACGTTTGTTCTCTACATCTGTGTCTCTATTTCTGCCCTGCAAACTGGTTCATCTGTACCATTTTTCTAAGTTTCACATGTATGCGTTAATATATGAGATTTGTTTTTCTCTTTCTGACTTACTTCACTCTGTATGACTAGGTCCATCTAGTCTCTAGGTCCATCCACGTCTCTACAAATGACCCAATTTCATTCCTATTTATGGCTGAGTAATATTCCATTCTATATATGTACCACATCTTCTTTATCCGTTTGTCTGTTGATGGGCATTTAGGTTGCTTCCATGACCTGGCTATTGTAAATAGTGCTACAATAAACATTGGGGTGCATATGTCTTTTTTAATTATGGTTTTCTCTGGCTGTATGCCCAGTAGTGGGATTACTGGGTCATATGGTAATTCTATTTTTAGTTTTTTAAGGAACCTCCATACTGTTCTCCATAGTGGCTGTATCAATTTACATTCCCACCAACAGTGCAAGAGGGTTCCCTTTTCTCCACATCCTCTCCAGCATTAGTTGTTTGTAGATTTTCTTTTTTTTTCTTTTTTTTCTTTTTTTTTGCGGTACGCGGGCCTCTTGCTGCTGTGGCCTCTCCCGTTGCGGAACACAGGCTCTGGACCCACAGGCTCAGCAGCCATGGCTCACGGGCCCAGCCGCTCCGTGACATGTGGGATCCTCCTGGACCAGGGCATGAACCCGTGTCCCCTGCATCGGCAGGTGGACTCTCAACCACTGCGCAACCAGGGAAACCCTGTAGATTTTCTGATGATGCCCATTCTAACTGGTGTGAGGTGATACCTCATTGTAGTTTTGATTTGCATTTCTCTAATAATTAGTGATGTTGAGCAGCTTTTCATGTGCTTCTTGGCTATCTGTATGTCTTCTTTGGAGAAATGTCTATTTAGGTCTTCTGCCCATTTTTCGATTAGGTTGTCTGTTTTTTTAATATTGAGCTGCATGAGCTGCTTATATATTTTGGAGATTAATCCTTTGTCCATTGATTCGTTTGCAAATATTTACTCCCATTCTGAGGGTTGTCTTTTCGACTTGTTTGTAGTTTCCTTTGCTTTGCAAAAGCTTTTAAGTTTCATTAGGTCCCATTTGTTTATTTTTGTTTTTATTTACATTACTCTAGGAGGTGGATCAAAAAGACTTGCTGTGATTTATGTCAGTGTTCTTCCTATGTTTTTCTCTAAGAGTTTTATATGTCTGGTCTTACATTTAGGTCTCTAATCAATTTTGAGTTTATTTTTGTGTATGGTGTTAGGGAGTGTTCTAATGTCATTCTTTTTCATGTAGCTGTCCAGTTTTCCCAGCACCACTTATTGAAAAGACTGTCTTTTATCCATTGTAGATCTTTGCCTCCTTTGTCATAGATTAGTTGACCATAGTTGCATGGGTTTATCTCTGGGCTTTCTATCCTGTTCCATTGAGCTATATTTCTGTTTTGTGGCAGTACCGTATTGTCTTGATTACTGTAGCTTTGTAGTATAGTCTGAAGTCAGGGAGTCTGATTCCTCCAGCTCTGGTTTTTTTCCCTCAAGACTCCTTTGGCTATTCAGGGTCTTTTGTGTCTCCATACAAATTTTAAGATTTTTTGTTCTAGTTCTGTAAAAAATGCCATTGGTAATTTGATAGGGATTGCATTGAATCTGTAGATTGCTTTGGGTAATATAGTCATTTTCACAATATTGATTCTTCCAATCCAAGAATATGGTGTATCTCTCCATCTGTTTGTATCATCTTTAATTTCTTTCATCAGTGTCTTATAGTTTTCTGCATACAGGTCTTTTGTCTCCCTAGGTAGGTTTATTCCTAGATATTTTATTCTTTCTGTTGCAGTGGTAAATGGGAGTGTTTCCTTGATTTCTCTTTCAGATTTTTCATCATTAGTGTATAGGGATGCCAGAGATTTCTGTGCATTAATTTTGTATCCTGCAACTTTACCAAATTCATTGATTAGCTCTAGTAGTTTTCTGGTGGCATCTTTAGGTTTCTCTCTGTATAGTATCATGTCATCTGCAAACAGTGACAGTTTTACTTCTTCTTTTCCAATTTGTATTCCTTTTAATTCTTTTTCTTCTCTGATTGCCATGGCTAGGACTTCCAAAACTGTGTTGAATAATAGTGGTGAGAGTGGACATCCTTGTCTTCTTCCTGATCTTAGAGGAAACGCTTAGTTTTTCACCATTGAGAATGATGTTTGCTGTGGGTTTGTCGTATATGGCCTTTGTTATGTTGAGGTAGGTTCCCTCTATGCTCACTTTCTGGAGAGTTTTTATCATAAATGGGTGTTGAATTTTGGCAAAAGCTTTTTCTGCATCTATTGAGGTGATCATATGGTTTTTGTTCTTCAATTTGTTAATATGGTGTATCACATTGATTGATTTGTGTATATTGAAGAATCCTGCATCCATGGGATATATCCCACTTGATCATGGTTTATGATCCTTTTCATGTGTTGTTGGATTCTCTTTGCTAGTATTTTGTTGAGGATTTTTGCATCTATGTTCATCAGTGATATTGGTCTGTAATGTTTTTTTTTTTTGTAGTAACTTTGTCTGGTTTTGGTTATCAGGGTGATGGTGGCCTCATAGAATGTGTTTCGGAGTGTTCCTTCCTCTGCAGTTTTTTGGAAGCATTTAAGAAGGATGGGTGTTAAATGTTTGATAGAATTCGCCTGTGAAGCCATCTGGTCCTGGAGTTTTGTTTGTTGGAAGATTTTTAATCACACTTTCAATTTCCTTACTTGAGATTGGTCTGTTCATATTTTCTATTTCTTCCTGGTTCAGTCTTGGAAGGTTCTACCTTTCTAAGAATTTGTCCATTTCTTCCAGGTTGTCCATTTCATTGGCATAGAGTTGCTTGTAGTAGTCTCTTAGGATGCTTTGTATTTCTGTGGTGTCTGTTGTAACTTCTCCTTTTTCGTTTCTAATTTTATTGATTTGAGTCTTCACCCTCTTTTTCTTGATGAGTCTGGCTAATGGTTTATCAATTTTGCTTATCTTCTCAAAGAACCAGCTTTTTGTTTTGTTGATCTTTGCTATTGTTTTCTTTGTTTCTATTTCACTTATTTCTGCTTTGATCTTTATGATTTCTTTCCTTCTGCTAACTTTGGGTTTTGTTTGTTCTTCTTTCTCTAGTTCCTTTAGGTGTAAGGTTAGTTTGTTTATTTGAGATCTTTCTTGTTTCTTGAGGTAGGCTTGTATAGCTGTAAACTTCCCTCTTAGAACTGCTTTTGCTGCATCCCATAGGTTTTGGATCGTGGTGTTTTCATTGTCATTTGTCTCAGGTATTTTTTGATTTCCTCTTTGATTTCTTCAGTGATCTTTTGGTTATTTAGTAACATATTGTTTAGCCTCCATGTGTTTGTGTTTTTTATGTTTCTTTCCCTGTAATTCATTTCTAATCTCATAGCATTGTGGTCTGAAAACATGGTTGATATGATTTCAATTTTCTTAAATTTTCTTAAATACTGAGGCTTGATTTGTGACCCAGGATGTGATCTATCCTGGAGAATGTTCCATGTGCACTTGAGAAGAAAGTGTAATCTGCTGTTTTTGGATGGAATGTCCTATAAATATCAATTAAATCTATCCGGTGTGTTGTGTCATTTAAAGTTTGTGTTTCTTTAGTAATTTTCTGTTTGGATGATCTGTCCATTGGTGTAAATGAGGTGGTAAAGTCCCCCACTATTATTGTGTTACTGTCGATTTCCTCTTTTATAGCTGTTAGCAGTTGCCTTATGTATTGAGGTGCTCCTGTGTTGGGTGCATATATATTTATAATTGTTATATCTTCTTCTTGGATTGATCCCTTGGTCATTGTGTAGTGTCCTTCCTTGTCTCTTGTAACATTCTTTATTTTAAAGTCTATTTTATCTGATATGAGTATTGCTACTCAGCTTTCTTGTGATTTCCATTTGCATGGAATATCTTTTTCCATCCCCTCACTTTCAATCTGAATGTGTCCCTACGTCTGAAGTGGGTCTCTTGTAGACAGCATATATATGGGTCTTGTTTTTGTATCCATTCAGGAAGCCTGTGTCTTTTGGTTGGAGCGTTTAATCCATTCACGTTTAAGGTAATTATCGATATGTATGTTCCTATTACCATTTTCTTAATTGTTTTGGGTTTGTTTTTGCACATCCTTTTCTTCTTCTGTGTTTCCCAGTTAGAGAAGTTCCTTTAACATTTGTTGTAGAGCTGGTTTGGTGGTGCTGAATTCTCTTAGCTTTTGCTTGTCTGTAAAGCTTTTGATTTCTCCATCGAATCTGAAGGAGATTCTTGCCTGGTAGAGTGATCTTGGTCATAGGTTCTTCCCTTTCATCAGTTTAAATATGTCATGCCATATTTAAGCCCTTCTGGCTTGTAGAGTTTCTGCTGAGAAATCAGCTGTTAACTTTACAGGAGTTCCCTTGTATGTTGTCATTTTTTCCCTTGCTGCTTTCAATAATTTTTCTCTGTCCTTAATTTTTGCCAATTTGATTACTGTGTGTATCTGTGTGTTTCTCCTTGGGTTTATCCTGTATGGGACTCTCTGTGCTTTCTGGACTTGGGTGGCTATTTCCTTTCCCATGTTAGGCAAGTTTTTGACTATAATCTCTTCAAATATTTTTTTGGGTCCTTCCTCTCTCTCTTCTTCTGGGACCCCTATAATGCGAATGTTGTTGTGTTTAATGCTGTCCCAGGGGTCTCTTAGGCTGTCTTCATTTCTTTTTTTTCTTTCTTTTTTTTTTTTTTTTTTTGCGGTACACGGGCCTCTCACTGTTGTGGCCTCTCCCGTTGTGGAATATAGGCTCCGGACGCGCAGGCTCAGTGGCCATGGCTCACTGGCCCAGCCGCTCCGCCGCATGTGGGATCCTCCCGTACCGGGGCATGAACCCGTGTCCCTTGCATCGGCAGGTGGACTCTCAACCACTGCACCACCAGGGAAGCCCTTCATTTCTTTTCATTCTTTTTTCTTAATCTGTTCCACAGCAGTGAATTCCACCATTCTGTCTTCCAGGTCACTTATCCATTCTTCTGCTTCAGTTACTCTGCTATTGATTTCTTCTAGTGTATTTTTCATTTCAGTTTTTGTATTGTTCTTCTCTGTTTGTTCTTTATTTCTTCTAGGTCTTTGTTAAACATTTCTTGCATCTTCTCGATCTTTGCCTCCATTCTTTTTCCAAGGTCCTGGATCATCTTTGCTATCATTATTCTGAATTCTTTTTCTGGAAGGTTTCCTAGCTCTACTTCATTTAGTTGTTTTTCTGGGGTTTTATCTTGTTCCTTCATCTGGTACATAGCCCTCTGCCTTTTCATCTTGTCTATCTTTCTGCGAATGTGGTTTTTGTTCCACAGGCTGCAGGATTATAGTTCTTGCTTCTGCTGTCTGCCCTCTCATGGAAGAGACTACCTAAGAGGCTTGTGCAAGCTTCCTGATGGGAGGGACTGGTGGTGGGTAGAGCTGGGTGTTGCTGTGGTGGGCAGAGCTCTGTAAAACTTTAATCCACTTCTCTGCTGATGGGTGGGGCTGGGTTCCCTCCCTGTTGGTTGTTTGGTCTTAGGCGACAGAGCACTGGAGACTACAGGCTCTTTGGTGGGGCTAATGGTGGACTCTGGTAGGGCTCATGTCAAGGAGTACTTCCCAGAACTTCTGCTGTCAGTGTCCTTGTTCTCATGGTGAGCCACAGCCACCCCCTGCCTCTGCAGGAGACCCTCCAACACCAGCAGGCAGATCTGGTTCAGTCTCCTATGGGGTCACTGCTCCTTCCCCTGGGTCCTGATGCACACACTACTTTGTGTGTGTCCTCCAAGAGTGGAGTCTCTGTTTCCCCCAGTCCTGTCGAAGTCCTGCAATCAAATCCTGCTAACCTTCAAAGTCTGATTCTCTAGGAATTCCTTCTCCCGTTGCCGGACCCCCAGGTTGGGAAGCCTGACGTGGGGCTCAGAACCTTCACTCCACTGGGTGGACTTCTGTGGTATAAGTGTTCTCCAGTTTGTGAGTGACCCATCCAGTGTTTTTGGGATTTGATTTTATTGTGATTGCACCCCTCCTACCGTCTCATTGTGGATTCTCCTTTGTCTTTGGATGTGGGGTATCTTTTTTGGTGAGTTCCAGTGTCTTCCTGTCGATGATTGTTCAGCAGTTGTGATTTTGGTGCTCTCGCATGAGGGAGTCTGGTTTTCTTATTCTTTATAGCAGGTTATTTACCAGTTGAATGTTTTAAAGCAACTTTCTCTCAGCACTGCTTTGGCAAGTAGCTGGGCCACATATGCCACCCTCACGCCAGGCACACCCGTAGCAGGCTCCTATCTGCATAGAGCTCCATCCCAGCTCTGCGGTCCCAGGAACCTCTCCCCATCAATCTCTTTGGCACTAAAGAGGAAACATTATTTGCCATCTGGATAATGGCTTATGTGAGACATGGCCTCAGTTACAGCCTTTTTTTTTTTTTTTTTTTAACATTTACAGAGTCAGTATGCTCTGCAATATTCCATTTCTACTTCGAACAAATGTAAGCAAGGTATACTTTTTAAACAAGGTTTCTGGCTTGAATTAGGTAGGGTCTGTGCTTCTTGCCTCTTGTGGGGCGGCTGTGCATGGAGGCAGCCTCTTCACTGAGCTCACTGGCTCTTTCTAACAGTCAGGATTGGACCCGGACAGAACAAAAATCCTTTCCCTCTTTCCTCTCACTTCAGTGCTTCCTTTCTATATGTGGAGCCTGTGCAACACCTTCTTTGGTTGACAGGCCAGCGGAAGCGCCACTCACATTCCTGGATTCCCCCTCCTCTGGTTTGTTTCATTTCTCTGGGTTCTGAGCTCTCCCCCCACTGTTCCTACAGGGGACAAGGCCCAGATGGCTGCTAACTGCCAGGATATCTTTAACAAGAACCTTGCAGTCTCTGTTCCTTCACGTTTCTTACCTTTCAAATGAAGATGCTGCTAGGTCTTCTTCTGGGAGGTTGGGGAGAATGAAAACATTTCTGGAGTGCTTGTGTATTCCTACAAAAGCCTTATAAAAAAGAGCATCTCATATTGATTATACCTATTATTGTTTGGATGCTCTGTACCTTTTCCCTGAAACACATACAAGATGAATTTTGTATTCTTAGCTGTTTTAAATGTAAATGTCTTATCCAAAGAACCCAAGTAAAAATAATCCTTGGACCCTGCTGAGTTTTAGTCCCATGCCTCATTCTTGGGTTGCCTGCTTATACTGTCATCCCCTAAAACTCAACGCTTATGGACTGGCAGTGGAGCACTGGTTTGAGAAGAATTGTAAGGCTGTACTTGAGCTGTATTGGACTCTGTGGCCAAGTGTGCTGTGATTGATTAGTGATGTCTGCCGTGGGACATGAGAAAGAAATGGGGCATAAGCCTAGGGACAGGCATACCTCCTAATACTGTGCTTTGCGATAAAGCACTTCACACCATTGCGTTTTTTGCAGATTGAAGGTTTGTGGCAACCCTGTGTCAAGCAAGTCTATCAGTGCCATTTTTCCAACAGCATTTGTCTCTGTTACATTTTGGTACTTCTAATAGTTCAACCTTTTTCATTATTATTATATTTGTTATGGTGACCTGTGATCAGTGATCTTTGATTTTACTGTTGCAAAAAGATTATGACTCATTGAAGGCTCAGTTGATGGTTAGCATTTTTAGCAATAAAGCGTTTTTTAATTAAAGTATATACATTGGCTTTTTTAGACACAATGTTACTGCACAGTTGGAAGACTTTATGGTAGCGTAAACATAACTTTTACATGCACTGAGAAACCAAAAAATTCGTGTGACTCACTTAATTGTGATATTTGCTTTATTGCAGTGGTGTGGAACCCAACCTGTAGTATCTCTGAGGTACGCCTGTATTTGCCAAGCTTGCCTTAGATGGCCCTATCCTAATTTTTTTTGTATCTTATATAGTGCCTAGTGCTTTTTTACTAAGTATATGTTCAATAAATATTTGCTCATATTACTTTTTTTTTGAGCTTGCTCTTCTAGAAACATGATCACCCAAATAAACAAGTCTACCCACGAGATCATGGCAACTGACACTGATGCTCATTCCTGCAGAGTTTAAGTAGCATAATACAAGGCACGAAGGTCTGGTTCCCGTGCCCTTCTCCCTCCTTAAATGAACCTTGGCTAAACTCCTTTGCTTCATAGTTTGAGCTCCGTGTAGTAGATGTTGGCCATCTCCTCTAAGAGCTCCTCAGCACATAATGCATACTTATTGCTGTTCATAGCAGCCCTGATGAGAACTTTAAAGTATTTCCAAGGCCTGTCATCCCCATGTAGCTTACTGTTTAAAGCAGTAGTATGAATGGCTAAAGGTATTGATCAGATGTCATGTGCCCAGGTAGCATTCCAAGTATTTACATATATTAGCTCATTTAATCCTCACAAAACCCTATGAGATAGTTACTCTTATTATCTTCCCAACTCGAGCTCAGAGAGGTTAAGTAACTTGCTCAAGGTCACACAGCTGCTAAGTGAAGTCAGGTTTTCAGCTTTAGGCGGTCTGACATAAACCTGTCTAATCAGTGAGGTGTGCTGAGCACTTGAGCAGGAGGCAGAGACCTGCATGTTCTTGGGAAGTTTTTTTCTCTGGGCCCTGATGTCCCCATGTATAAAATGCAGGGTTGGATGGGATGGCTAAGATCCCTCCAAGCCCTACCTTATCTGATTCTAAGTTACATATTGAAGGTATCGTTGAGCCACCCTAGTACTCACCGTGAAATCTGACCAATGATCTGTGCATGTGGTGGAGATTCACAGATCGAAGCAAAGACTTGAACATTATCTCAGCACACACCAGAATTATAGCGTGTCAACTGCGAGAAATTTATTTTCCCAAACAATTAGAGGACACCAGTAATTATGTTTAATTACATATTGAACAGTCTTCCTGTTGTGTCAACCCATTGTCTTAACTGTGCTTAAGAGCAGCAGGCTATTATTTTGAGGTTTGTGAGGTTTAAAATCGCTTTGTGTCTGAGCATCAGGGCAGCAGAAGAGTTAAGAGCCAGGGCTCTGGAGTTATAGACACACTTGGTGCAAGTTGGATCTGCCACTTACTGGAAATCCTTGGCAAGTTCGTTAACTTCTTTAAATGTTGGTTTCCTCATATTAGTCCATTGGGACTAATAATGGCATCAGCTTCATAAGGGTGTTGTGAATATCAAAGAACATATATATGAGGTGCATGGTGCAGCATTTGGCATGTAAACCTTTCAGATGCTGGCTGTAGTATTGTTTCTTATGGATTGATTAGATGTTGATGACGGGCAGTCTCTGGACACATTCCAGCCTCCAGTGCTGATGGATGGCCCCGTCTGGGGTGGATCTGGGCTCTAGCCTGGATGGATTGCTGCTGTTCTGCACCAGTTCTGACATTTCAGGTGTTTGCTCTCTATCTTGTTTCCATTTTATGTCTGTAACTTCATTTTCTAAGGACATGCAGAATGGAGCTAAGAAATATGGTCAACCGTTGAAGAAGTCACACTTGTAAGTCCCCTGGAGAGAACCATGGGGGAATAAGAGCTAATCCTAGTATTGAGTAGGGGTATTATCTTGGTAGTTGATAATTTTAAACAGTACGCAGACATGGCCTTAGATGACATTGAATCACATGGTGAGAAGTTATTTCCTTTTCATTCATCTTTTAATCCTTCTGATTCTGTCAGTGAGAAAGCCTCAGTGTTGTGCTAGCCTTTAATCTAGAATACTTTGGAGTTTCCCTTTTAAAGAAAGGAAAGAGCAGGTCTTAGGTTTGGAGCCCTTGGGAGGGATTGGTATCTGGCTAGAATTCATTGATACGACATTGTATTTTTTACTGCCTTTTATTTACAGCACTTAATACTAATGTTTCACTTATAATAGTAATATGAGAGTTTCATTGAAAGTGTATTTAAGGAAAGATGACTTGATTTAAAGAAAAACGCTAAATTAAAAGTGAGTGGGTGGTACATGGCTGCAGAAAAAATTGTGACGGTAGCACGCAGATCTCTGAGTTGGGAAAAGATGGTTTTAGAGAGGGAAGGGAGACAAAATCCTTATCCTAGGGAAGGCCAATGATGTGAAAGAAGAGAAGTGAGAGAAGTCAGAGGAGTGCCAAGAGAATGCAGAGCTGCAGGAGAAATCCTTTTGGAAGCAGGAGGTGGGCACGGGGGCAGACGCCACAGAGAGGGCTCTACAGTGATGACAGAGGAGATGCAGCTGGGTTTGCTGATGGGCCCACTGAGAGGCCTTTGCTGGTGCCCGTTTAGCACAGGGACCGTCATAGACTGAGGAGTGAGTTAGAGGCAGGAAGCAGGCAGGGTTTTCTACTTTTTTCTAAGAAGCTTGGTGTGTGGTGATGATGACACAGAAAGTTAAGGTAGAAACTAGGTGGATGGGAGTGTTTGTTTTCGAATAGTAAAGACATGGGCATGTTCTTAGCTAATGAAGGAGGAGCCGGCAGAGACGCACGTGGGAGGGGATAGATGGAGCCAGGACCAGGGATGCAGGATGATGGGTTTACCTAGGAGGGAGGAGAGCAAGCAGGAGTGCCTAAAGGGAAGCAGGTGGCTGTGAAAGTGGAGACCGAGGAGATCTAGTCAAATACCCACTCATTGATTTTTTTGGAAATGCAGGGAGGGAGGTGCTTTCCTGCAGGAAGTCTTGGAGCTCAGGGCATGATGTTGCTAGAAAACTGAGGGCAAAGAACGTTGCAGCTGCTTTCCAGACCCATCAAAGGGGGATTAATCTAAAAGTCAGCCCTTTGGGGCCCTCTGGTGCCGCGTCTTGTGAGGCTTCTTGAATTAAGGGAGCTCGGTAGAGAGGCCTGGGACGTTTGTCCAACTGGGGCCTCTCAGCGGGCTCTCTTAGAGTAAAAGCAATGATTTCCTGTTGTTTGGGTCATCTGGAGATTCAGCCCATAGACTCCAGGCCGGAAGTGCCTTCCCCGTCTCAGATCTTTCCAACCTACTCAAATGCTGTTGCTATCATTTACATCGAAAGTTTCGGCTGGCCTGGCTTTTCTTTCATTACAGCATTGCCCTCAATCCCATATATGGAATTGATGTAGAAAGGGCATCACCAGCGTGGAAAGTAGACCTTTCCAGACAGCTCAGATGGTAACTTTTAGAACCACTATCCCCATTTGCCTTTTCCAGAGAAATGCATCAGAGACCTAGGGGGTTGGGTAAGGCCTGGCTCCTTCCCTCCAGAGAGTTGCCACTCAATTAGGGAGAAGACATATATTCTCAAAAGAAAAAGAAAATAACCAGAGAAAAAGACTTCTCAGCAGGTGGGATGTGAAATGGTCCTTGAAGAAAGAGTAGGATTAAGAGGAAGCATTTGTGGTTTGGCAAACAATTAGAGGGGACACCAGAGCTTGTCAGGGTCCAGCAAGACCCCACTGTCTGGACGTTCTTTATCTACTTCACCTGTCAGGCTGAGCGTGAGAGTCTTTTCTTTTACCCTCACAGGAGATGGAGAGCAGCTGTCTCAATTCGTTTAAAAGCTAACCTGAATTTGCTATCATGAATCACCCTCCAAGATTTCTCTCCTCCAGACAAAATAAAGCTAGGTCCATCAGCCCAGTCTCATATTTCTAATCCCTTAGTCATTGCAAAATCCCACCCTGGCCTTAGCAGAACAGAAGATGGGTTGAGAACACGGCCCATGTTCCATCCCACACTTACTTACTGGGCAACCTTGTGCAAGTCCTTCCCTCCCTAAGCCTCAGTTTCTCTAACTGTAAATCAGGCATTTTAATATTCTGTACTCCATGGGGCTGTCTTGGGATCCAAGGAGATGATTTCTGCTCCCCATGGTGCCTGGTTCCAGCAGCTGACAAGCAGTCTGTCTTACTACCCTTCCCAGCATTGTGCTCACCTGTCTGGTGAGGTGCTGTTAGCCCTGCTATCATTCTGAAGGCTGCTTAAAATAGAAAAGAGTTGCTTTGTCTGAGACTTTGCATTTTTTTTTTTGCGTTACGCGGGCCTCTCACTGTTGTGGCCTCTCCCGTTGCGGAGCACAGGCTCCGGACGCGCAGGCTCAGCGGTCATGGCTCACGGGCCCAGCCGCTCCGCAGCATGTGGGACCCTCCCGGACCGGGGCACGAGCCCATGTCCCCTGCATCGGCAGGCGGACTCTCAACCACTGTGCCACCAGGGAAGCCCGAGACTTTGCATTTTTTAAGCTGACACATTTTTTTATTAGAACTCCTACAGAATAATAAAATGGAATGAGAAGTTATCAACATAATGAGGCCAGTGTGGCACCAAAGCAGTGAAGTCCCTGAAAATATCAGCTAGATCTCCAGTATCCGTTTAACCTTACCATTCATGGAGTTTAAAGAACCTAGGAGAGAAAAACCACCTTCCTTTCCTGCTTCTTTGCCTCCCCCATCAGACCCTGGACTGTTGGTCCTTAGGAACTGTGTCCTCCTCACTACTGACCTAGCAGGTTGCCTGACACAAGAGAACATCAATAATTATATGTTAAGTAAATGAAAATATTTTTACCTAGAAAATTTTTATTTATTTATTTTTAGTTTTTACTATTTATTTGGTTGCGCTGGGTCTTAGTTGCGGCAGGCAGGCTCCGTAGTTGCAGCTCACCAGCTCCTTAGTTGCAGCATGCATGTGGGATCTAGTTCCCTGAACAGGGATCGAACCCGGGCCCCCTGCATTGGGAGTGCGGAGTCCTATCCACTGCGCCACCAGGGAAGTCCCATACCTAGAAAATTTTGAAAAAAATGGAGGAAACGGAAGTTAAGGAGGATAACCCAGAGTAGTTTCAGGGGTGGGTGTTATCAACTCACAGTCACTCCAGATACTCTGAAGTTCATTGTCCCTGCAGTGAAGTCTCTGGATTCTGTACGTGGTGTGGTTGGAGGAGTGTGGGCAATGGGGTCAGACAGACCTGGGCTCAATTATGGATGTGCCATGTCCCAACTGAGTGATGTTGAGGACTCTGCTCTCCCTGTCATATGGGGGGTTGTATGATAGCACCTCTTCCATGGGATCGTTGTGGGCATGAAAGATGTTGACTTGAGGTACTTGGTACCTCGGACTCTCTCTTCATCCTGATTTCTGGACTATTTGGATGACTCTCCCGTTGGCGTGCCTGAACCTGGAGGCTGAAAGAGGAGAGGCAATCTCTGAAGAGTGTTTTGAGATAAGGATGAGTGAAGCCTTCCTGGCCTGGTCAGCCTTGATGTCGGGTTGACTTTAAGTGATCTGAGGCCTGTGACTCTTGCATGGCGATCATCGTATCTGACTCATGGACATTTGCAAGAGTCCATCGTGTGGTTCTTTGTCATCCACGTTTGCACCATGCCTCCCCACCCCCCTACTCACCCTCTTTCCATCTCCATTGCCCACTCCACCCAAGCTGCCCCTTTTCTTTGTGGACTTCTAAATGGCCTCTTAAGTGGTCTTCATGTTTCTTTTACTTCATGTTCCCTCCCCAAACACTAAGTCCCCACAGAGCATACAGAGTAATATTTTTTATTATTATTATTATTTTTTTTTGCGGTACGTGGGCCTCTCACTGTTGTGGCTTCTCCCGTTGCGGAGCACAGGCTCCAGACGCGCAGGCTCAGCGGCCATGGCTCACGGGCCCAGCCGCTCCACGGCATGTGGTATCTTCCCGGACCGGGACACGAACCTGTGTCCCCTGCATCGGCAGGCGGACTCTCAACCACTGCGCCACCAGGGAACCCAGAGTAATATTTTTAAAAGCAGAAGCCAAATCAGGCCATTCATGTTACTACAAGTGGCATGATTTTGTTCTTTTTTATGGCTGAGTAATATTCCATTGTATATATGTACCACATCTTCTTTATCCATTCATCTGTCAATGGACTTTTAGGTTGTTTCCATGTTTGGCTATTGTGAATAATGCTGCTGTGAACATAGGTTTGAATTAAACCATAATGGAAAAGAATATTAAGAAAATATATATGTGTATAACTGAGTCACTTTGCTGTACAGCAGAAATTAGCACAACATTGTGAATTATCTATACTTCAAAAAAAAGAGTACATTACAAGGAGGTACTACAGGGCTTTCTAGCACCAAGCTTCCGCCTGGCTCTTCCCCTATCATCTCATACCACCCTGCTCCTTGCTCTCCAAACACACCAGCCCACTTTCCAGCAAACTGAGTGCCTGCTAACTCAAGGCCGCACTGTCTTGGTTGCCTCTATCTGGAGTACTTTGCCCCTCATCCTTCCCGTGGCTCACAAGCCTCCAAGCCTCCACTCTGATGTCACATGCTCTGAGCCGTCCTCCTGACCCTCTGTATTTCCATCACGTCAGAACACTAGCAGAAAGGATCTCTGTTATGACTTCATTGCTTATTGCCTGTCTCCTCCCACTCCATTCAAATAAAAGCCCCATAAAAGCAGGGAACTCATGTCTCATCACCACTACATTCCCAGTGTCTAGAACAGTGCCTGGCACATGAAGGAGTCTGTTAATATTTGTTGAATAAAGCAGTGAGAAGAGAAACTCTGAATCTGTAACAATGTATGAAATACGTCCAGCTGTGTGGTAATATTGAGGGGAATCTGAGAGGGGGCTCTCAGTGCTTGTGGGTATAAGAGAGAAAATAATGTTTCTGTGCTGCTAAGGGATGGGAATCATCGCTGATGCAGAAACATTGCTGGATTGTGTTGGTGTTTAGGTGAACTGGGTCTTTGTGATTGGGAGTCTGGAATGGGGGGAATCGTGAGCTTTGAAATCCGACCCTCCTTCTTCTGCTCCTTGCTAGTTGTGTGATTGTTCCTGATTGGCTCTGAAATCTGATTTTCCCACCTGTAAAATGGGACAGTAATACCAGCCTTCCAGCCTTGCTTTGGAGATTAGAGATGGTCTATGTCTGGCACACACACCTGCTCAATAAATGGCAACTTTTATTTTGGAGTGAAAACTTTCAAAATACTGTTAATTCAAGACATGGCACCTGAAATCCAACTTAATTAAGCAACTATTTAAGCACTTTTAATAATTATTATAAATACTGCCAGGGATCCAAAGACGGGTAAGGTAGAAAACATGTCCTTAAATAATTAAAAATCTATAGAAGGGTAATATAGGTTATAACACTAATAACAAATATGTGTACAATACTTTGCAATTTGTAAAGTGATTTTGTATGCTTTTTGTTAGTTGGTTCTTACTGATGCCGTGTGAAGCAAATATAATACAGGCTTTGTGACCCTGGGCAAGTCAGGGACCTCTCTGAATCTGACCTCGTCACTTGTAAAATGCAAGGAGTGATAGTTATATTAGAGAGTAATTGTGAGAAATCTATGTGATGACCTAGGCAAAGCATAGGGTTTGGCAGGTGAGAGTCACTGAAATAAGTTCTCTCTCTCTCTCTCACCCTAATCTCTGACCCTGGATCCTGCTTTCTTATCACATGGTGCTTCTGGGTGACTGTAATATGAAGTAGCTTGTGATCTGAGATCAGAGTCCTCCTGGAAGCATATGAAAGTGCCATGGAAGTTCAAAGGAGAGAGAAAGAGAGAGAGAGAGGGACGGAAAAGGAGAGATATGAAGTGTGAGAGAGAGAGCGCGCATCTATTTGAGAGGCTCAAGAAAAGGCTTTATTGTGGGAGAGATAACATTTGAATCTTAGAGAACAGGTAGTGCTTTGACAGATAACAAGGTAAAGGTATCAGGTTGTTATTCCAGTTAGAGGGAACAGTTGCAGCAGTGAGGTGGATGCAGGGAAGTTGCTGTGAGCACGTCACTGGAGTGTTGGGTAGGGCAGGGCCCACCTCTGAGTTGGTCCCGCATTGTGGAAAGCATCAAACTTATGTATAGTAGGTCATCCTAGCAAGTAATTGAGTGCCATCATTTAGGAGCAGGGCCAAAGGTAGATGGATTTGGCAAAGGATGTAGAATGCACTGGAGGGAGGCGACACAAGTAGACCACCTAGAAGGCTCTTGCACAAGTGTAGGCAAAAACTAATAAGGATAGCTGAGATGCAAAGCAAGAGATAGGCTAAAGAAATGAACCACTGTTCTGTGGCAATGGTCTGGGTGACAGTGGTGAGGGAGGGCTGTGGGCATGATGACTCTGAACTTTTCAGTTTAGATAATTGGGGACAGTGGTAGAAAAAGGTGGGGGGGAGAAGATGAGGATGAAGAAGGCAATGGATTCTCTCGTCAGCATCCATTGTATAGGGTATTTGGGGACATCTAGTTGGAGGTTTTAATCAAACAGTTGGTAACATGGGTGAGAGGCTCAGAGTTAGGAGGGGACTTTTGTGAGCCTTTTGCACACAACTTATGGTTGAAACTATGGAAGTGATTGAGCTCTCCCATGGGAGAGAGTACAGAAGAGGAGGGTGCAAAGGAGAAGAGAAGAGGTCCAGTGAGAGAGCTGGGGACATTCTTTTTTTTTTTTGCGGTACGCGGGCCTCTCACTGTTGTGGCCTCTCCCGTTGCGGAGCACAGGCTCCGGACGCGCAGGCTCAGCGGCCATGGCTCACGGGCCCAGCCGCTCCGCGGCATGTGGGATCCTCCCAGACCGGGTCACGAACCCGTGTCCCCTGCATCGGCAGGCGGACTCTCAACCACTGCGCCACCAGGGAAGCCCCTAGAAAGCTATTTCTAACAGCCTTCTGGAACCATACTAGTTTCTCTTGTTGTCTGATCCGTTAATGGTTCACATGGTGGAACTTCAGGTCAGGAGGAGCGGCGTGGGCAGGCAGAAGGAAGTGTTGGGAGACTTTGCTCTTTAAATCCCAACTTGTTTGTGGTCGCCCAGACCTTCCAGTGCCTTAAGTGCTGACAAATATGGTGCCCTATCCTCCAAGTAAAATTTAAATTTTTTAAAAGATGCAAGCCTTCTGTGTCCACTGCACTTAAAACGGCTTTTCTTAGGCTTGCTGAATACAAAATTGTGGCTGAATTCAGTAACACTGAATCTTTAAGACAACAACAAAACATTTTTTGTTGCTGTTGTTGTTGTGTCCCAAGTATCTCATTTGCTAACTGGGTAAGTCTGCTTCCATGGGCCAAACTTCTGTTCTCGTAGACGATGATATAGTTTCATGAGACTGGGATGCATGAGCCTTATGCATCCTGAGTTCCAGCCCGTCCATTCTAGGCTTTGCTGGATGTGGAAGATCTAATGAGCTTGCATGGAGCAGCTCCCCTTTATAGTGCTGATGCTCTCTAATTCAGTGGGGCTGGCGCCCTAGATGCCCCCTATAGCATAGCTACCCCAAACTTAACAGCTGGTGCTGGTTTGGGTTAATGGAAGCATTCTATTTTGTGGGACGTTCTTTTCTGTAATGTATGGGAGTCGTTTTTTCAGTAATATGTAAAAGCAAGCCTTATACTGCATTAAAAGCAAGGTTAAAACCTTAAAAGTGAAGCTATACTGCGTTCTAAACTCAAATGTGTGGAATTCTTAGAAAATCTGTAGTTGGAGACTAACTGTGTTCTTGGAGGATCAATGACAAGATGCAATATGGTGTTATGGGTAGAAGGCTTGGCTGGGAACCAGGAATTCTGGATCCCAGTCTCAGCTCAAATTGTTGCTTTGCATATGGTCATGGGAAGTTATTCTCCGGAAAGGGAAGCTGATATTCCTGCCCAGCCACCAAAATCATGTGGAAGAAATGGAGATGAGGGACCTGAATATACCATAAAAGCAAAATTGCTGTCCAATGCATGGGAAAATTACAATTATGTAAGCTGTTTCTGAAGAGTGAAAAAATTAGTAGAATATTAGTTGTATTTGTAGGGAATATTTGCAGTGTGCGTTTATCAGAAGTCTCTGTGTGCCCCATACCTAGTCAAGTGCAGGTCTGGGGAAAACTTTTTATATTTCATTTTTTAACTAAAGGGACGAGAACATGTATGTGTTAACCATGTGGCTTCCGTGTTGTTGGAGATGCCACCGGGAGTCTTGGCATCACTGGGAGAGATTTGCAGAGTGACAGTTGGGACTGGATTGCCCAGTGCCTCACGAGGAAGCTGCCACCAGGGCGCCGTGCCCCAGAAAGAAGACTCAGAGTCGTTTTTGCTCTCTTTCATTTGGCAAAATAAACCCTCCCTTCAATGAAATAGCTTTTCACCTTCTCTCCAGTGAGAAGGTTTGGTTTTTTTATTCCCCACGAATTGACTTGGCAGAAAATCAGATCTCCTGAAACAACTACAGCAGCAACTTTTACTCATTTCTCCAAGTATATAGAACATTGAGCTCACTCCAGTTTAAAGATTACGTCCTCTCATGCTCTATGTGGTCAAGACAGAAGCCACTCTTATAGGGAAAAATTCCAGAACCCCTGTGGTCCTCATTACTATTACAACATGTTAGAGCTGGAAACAGCCAATCTTTCACTTGTCAGAGAGGAAGAGACCCAGAAAATATAGGTAAATTGTTTAAGGTCACAAAGTATGTGTGGGACGAGGTCCTAGAGTAGAATCAATTCCTCTGACTCTCTCCTAATCTCTACGTCTTGGTAGATTAGGGTACAGAACAGCTGAAGGGCAAAGGCTGGGGGGAGTTCATTGTATTTTGATAAGAAATGAAAATCACATACAAATAAGAACCTTATTTTTGAAACACAGATCCCATTAATTTCTCTAACAAAAGTAACACTTCTGTCTTCATTTTGTCCATTAGCCAGGCAATAATTCGGAATTTCTTCATTGTCACTTGGGCAGTTTGCCTTCCCAGAGTGTTTTTTCATAGCTGTCTGCGATGTTGACAGTGCTTGTGTGTCCATGCACAGGACTTTTGGCAGGAAGGAAAGAATTTGAGGCTGGTTCCCTACAGGAAGAAGGCTTACAAGATTCATGCTTGTGTGTTGCCTTTGTTCATTCTCAAGACGTGCAGAGGTTGGCATTGCCTTGGCAACTCCAGTGGAAGCCAATTGCTTCCACTGGCTTCACGGACGTCAGTTTTATTGCAGCCTCTCCTGGGAACAGCCTTGGCTTTGGCCAGAACTGGCACCAATCTCCTTCCCTGGGGCACAGAGCCAGTGTGGGGAGATGGGAATGTCTGCGCCCAGCTCTGGCTTAGCATTTCTATCCCCGGTCACAGAGTCATCCCAGCGTAGATGGGGACAGGCAGTGGAGTGGCGAGAAGATGGAGCTGGAGGGTTCAGCTGATGGGAACAATCAGGCTGATTGGCCTCAGGGTTTCCTTGTGAGGCTACATTTGCAGATTGGTGGACCCAGCAGAGGATGTAACAGTGATGGGAAAGAGCTGGTCACTGCTGGGTATGGGATGCTTTGGCACAGTGAGGTTTCTTTCTGCTTTGGGAATTTGCAGGCCAGTTCCAGATACACGGGAAGGTAGGTGATGGGGTAGAGAGGAGTAAAGGGATGCAGAAAAAGATAGGGCAACTCCATGACTGCTAAAATCTTGGAGGTAGGGGACGAGTATGGTCAGTAACAACTGATGTTTCTGATACTCTGGAGAGAGACAATGAGTATGGATTCCGTCCCTCCCTCCAGCACCCCAGCACCATTTCATGGTGTCCTGGCACCCTGCATGCTCGTCTGCAGGCATTAGTCATCAGCAGCAGCATTTTATTGAGCACCTACCCTGTACCGCTATGTACAAGACACTCTGCTAGGTCAGGATCTTCGGGAGCCTGGAGCCCTCATTTGTGTAGGCGAGAAATTGGTAATCCTCTGGGCAGATGTGGCCCCATGGACCCAAGGCTTGGCAAGTGACCAGCACCTTTTGATGAAGAAAAAGTCACCTCTTTTTCTAGGACAGCGTCCCAAACCCACACCCTGTTAAATTTTAATAAGGATTTCAATGTCCACTCACCCACCCCCCGTCCCTGGTCTGGACATCAACCAAATGTGATGGCTCCATATTTGACAGTGATTCAACAAACCCCGAATCTCTTAGGACCTACTTACTGATTGAAAGAGCAAAAATGTCTGGGATTTTGCCTTACTTTGAACCTTCCCAGAAGGAGACACTGGAACGGATTCAAATTCAAGTTTCTTTGGGAAGTGGTTCCTGGACACACTGATGAAGAGTGGAGAAGTGAGACAGGGAAGAGAAGGAAACCAACAGAGAGCGTGTCATCACGCCAGGTTACCACCACGTGCAATGGGAGTTCCATCCCAGTGGGGAACCCTGGGAGCCAGTTTGGAATACCTGCCTCAGAGTCACTCTCCCCTCCCCTTCCACCCCTGGGTGAGGGAGCTGAAGTGTTTACCCCAGCTCCTGTCAGTCATTGGTTGAAGACCACTGGGCTGGTGCTGGGGAGGTCCTTCTGGCCTGCTGCGGGTGACGGAGAGGGCTCCGGCGCCAGAAGAGCCCTCAGGCAGACATGCAGATGCTGGAGGTCAGGCCAGTGTGCGTGGAAATGGTGAAGATTGAGGGGATATGGTCAGAACCCTGGAAGCATCTGCTTTAGGTTTGCAGTTGGTCTAATCACAGATGTTTCCAGGAGGGTCCAAATCTGTAATAGCAAAGCTGGTGAGTCTACAAGTGCCTGTACCGGACACAGCTCCTCTGCTTTCCTGAACAAGCTTTATGACTGAACATGGAAATTCTATTTATTTTTAAAGAGTGTAGGAGATGGCCTTAGAACAGAGTAACTTTTTCGAGGACCCCTGGAAATTAAGTGGCCCCCATGCTCTGTGGAGCAGAGCTCACGAGTCGCAGACCTGGGGGCCTAGATGCCTGAGGTGTGATTTGGCACTTGGGTGTGGTACGGGCACCAGCATGCCAAGTCTCGGAGCTGGTACATTATGAATGATTATCACTTATTAGCATCCCTTCCTTTAAAGGGTCACTGCTGAGTAAGTTTGCAATACAAATGCCCAGTGAAAATTGGCTCAAATTTTTCATAACAGAATAACACTGACCATGTCTTGAGCATCTTCTGTAACACCAGGCACTGCCCTAGATCCTTTACTTGCATGAGCACATCTAATCCTCACAGGAGGCCTGAATTGTGGATAATATTGACTCTGTTTTACAGACAAGGAAACTGAGCCTCAGAGAAATGGGAATTATACCCAAGTGTATTTGGGTTCATTTCCACCATATTTTGGTAGGCAGCCTTCTTTGGGCAACATTAAGTATTGGCTACTGGAGTGAGGAGTACAGAAACACTGTTATAAATCCTTTTATAAGTCCCCTCCTCCTGGTCCACTGTTCTCTTTCTTAAAGCATGTGGATGTGTATAACTTATAGTTTTCATAAGATGATTCATTCCGGGCCATTTTATAAATGTTAACATAACAGCACAACAATGTGTTACAATGCCTGGGAACATCTCTGTGTCCATAATATATATTAATATAGATTTTATTATGTAAGTGTCAATTTAAAAACTTCTCCCGATATCAGCAAGAAATACCACTGCGTGCCCACTAGGATGGCCATAATAAAGAAAACAGATAATTACAAGTGTTGACAAGGATGTGGAGAAATTAGAACCCTGATATGCTGCTGGTGGGAATGTAAAATGGTATAGCCACTTTGGAAAACAATTTGTCAGTTCTTCAAAAAGTTAAACATAGAGTTACTATATCACCCAGAAATTCTACTCCTAGTTACATAACCAGGAGAAATGAAAATATATGTCCACATAAAAACTTCTACATGAATGTTCATAGCAGGACTCATAATAGCCCAAAACTGGAGACAACCCAAATGTCCATCAATTGGTGAATGGATACATGAAATGTGGTAAATGCATACAGTGGAATTTTATTCAGTCATGAAAGTGAATGAAGTGGTTCATTCTACAACATGGATGAACCTCGAAAACATTATAAGTAAAAGAAACCTGTCACAAAAAGCTACATATCATATGATTCCAGGACAGGCAAATCTGTAAAGACAGGAAGTAGCTTAGTGGTTTCCCAGGGCAGGGGGAATTCAGAGGCTGGGGAGTGACTGCTAATGTGTACAGAGTTTCTCTTTAGGGGGACGAAAATGCTCTGGAATTAGACAGAGGTGATAGTTGCACAACCTAGTGGATGTTCTGACAACCCTGAATTGTACTTTCTTATTAAAGGGGTGAATTTCATGGTATGTGAGCTGTATTTCAATAAACAACACAAAACAAAACTTATTCTGGCAGAATATTTGTGTCAATAAAAAAATGAGTATCAACATTAACCCAAAGGCTTCCTGCTTTTTAGTTAGTGTTTTAGAAACATTCTTTCAGATTGTTTGCCAAGCCCTGGACAGTTTATGAGTTTATCTTATTTGATTTATTCTTGTGCAAACTAATATAATGTTTTACTGATGTCTTAACCTTGGACGTCTTTGGAGTCCTTCAATTCAAGACAAATCCATACACCTTTCTGGAAGGAAGCACATCTGCCTTTCTCTCTCAGAGAAAAGAGATTTGGATGTTGAACACTTAGCTCCCAAAGTGAAAAAAACTGCCATGTAAATGTAGGCCAAGAGCCTTGGTCTGTCTTGTTCTGGAGGACAGCGCCAGGTCTAATGCTTCAGGGATGCCAATTTTAAATCAACACAAGAACACAACTTTCTAACAATTGGAGCTAGTTGAGTTTCGAGCAGGTTCCCTGCTGCCTCGCAGGGCTGTGGAGATGAGAGCTGTGCATTGAGAGGGCATTGGATGGGCTGACTCTCAAGTTCCTGTTAACTCTGAGAGGCCATGATTCTAATTCTCCTGCTGTACTGCTCCAGCTCTCATAGCAAGAACTCTTTGTTGAACTAATCAGTTGTATATTTGGAAATAATTTAGAATTGATGGGGAAGAAAGCAGGGGGAAAAGGTACCAGAGGCTCATGCTTGTTTCCTTGATGTTCAGAGAGAGCAATTGATTCTAAAGCCAGAACTCTCAGAGCATGAGACAGGGAGCCAGGAGGTCTGGATTCTAGGCACAGACCTGCTAGCCACCTAATTGGCTGGGTGACTTTCTGCAGGTCATCTACCCTCTCCCAATCTCGTTTGTTTGTTTGTAAAACACAGTGCTGGGTTTGGACCAAGGACATTTTGGCTCTGAAAAATTTTAGAATTTTTCTTAATAACTCCTTCTTTTCATAACAAGTCTTACATCTGCCTTCTCCTTGCCTCTGATTGGCTTTCACCTGTTTTTAATTCTGTTGCAAGGAAGCCTTGCCATGTGCATAATGCCCACCGTGTTTCTTGCCAGTCTTGTCCTTCTTTCCTGATCTTAAGCCCTTCTTTCCTCATTGGGTTCCCGTCAATCCCAACTTCATGGTTAACACTGTCTCGACTTCTGTAGGCTATGGTAGGGCCCTCTGTCTTTTGTTGCCTCATTAATCGCTTTGCTTCCATCTTTCATGTTAGTCCTAACATCTGCTGTTCCATGTGTCTCCTACTTTTCCAATAAATCATTAGCTACCTAGGAAAACAGCATGATGTAAAGGAAGAACCCTTGAAATTAGAGACTTAAAGTAATCTCCCCAAAGTAATAGAGCTGGTGATGTGACTGGGCCTCAGTTTTCCAGTTTGTGAAATGGAGATAATAATACCTACCTCATGGAGTTACTGTGAGAATTAAAAGAGATAAAATATTAAAGGATTTGGATCACAGTGGTTGGTGATGGTGTTGGTGGACAGTAGTGAGAAGGTGGTCAGCACAGGAAGAACTTGTCATATTCTGTACTTTCAGGAGTGAAGTCGCACAAACACCTGGGATGGAGAGGTTAGTGATATTCTCAGTAATCACTTCCTCTACTCAGTGTCTGAAGATAATCCCACAGAGTGAGTTTAAATCTTGTTGTGGAAATTTAAGTCTTTTTTTTCCTGTTTCTTTCTTTCTTAATAAAGATAGAAGAAAAATCATTTAAATCATTGGCCCCCTTTGGTCACAACTCTTGGTTGGTCTCAGAGATTGTTATTAGATTACCTCTTGATTATCTCTTCTTGGGCATAATTAATTTCAGTTTCCTTAACCTCTCTCCTGGTGCCCATTTTCTAAAACTTTAAGTGCGTCTTTTGCTTTCTTCTGTCTCCCAGAGTAATATTCCTTCCAGGATGGGGAACAGTTGTTGGGTAACGGGTCAAATGTGTTAACAGACAGGCCATATAGTTCACAGACACTTTGCTCTCAATAACTTGATAGGAATTCTGGTGGTTTGACTTTTTTGTTTTTTAATTTTAACTATAAAAATGTAAGAACCATCTGCTGTTATTTTTTTGTATGTGATCCTGGTAAGTTATTTAGCTACACCGCTCCCATGCAATTAGCACTGCTCTGCGAGAGACTTCCATGGCAAAGCTGGGTTACCCTATTTTCAGTTGTAATGTATGTGGAGTGTGTGTCCCATCCAGATTCCTTTCATAAATTGCAGCAGGTTTGCATAACATGCAATTAGGTCTTGGCATTTATATGGCTTCTGTCTTAGCTGGTTAGATGCTTTAATAGTAGTGGTCCATTTGATTGGTTGAGAATGGGTCACATAGTAATTTCTGTGGAGCAAACCAAATAGGGTAATGTAATAGAAAGTGATGTCAGGGTGGGGTGGGGCTGCTTTAGTTTAGGGTCACGGAAGCCCTCAAAGGAGGAGAAGTTGGAGTTGACATCTGGCAGGGGATGAAGAGACAGCCAAATGAAGATCTGTGGTGAGCCAAGTGAAGATCTGCAGTGAGAGAATTCCAAGAAGGTGGAAGCGTTAAGAGCAAAGGCTCTGAGCCGAGGAATAAGTAAGGTACTGAAGGAAGTCCAGTGGGCTACGCTGTAGTAAGATGGAGGAGAATGCAGGGAGCTGAGGGTGGAGAGGGTCTAGTCTAAGTATAATAGGAGCCCCTGGAGAATTTTAAGCGGGATGATACCATTTGATTTATAGTTCTAGAAAACTCACTCTGACTGCGAAGTGAAGATTGGATTGTTAGGAGCAAGAATGGAGGCAGGGAGACCAGTCAGGAGACTGTAGCTGTTGTCTTGATGAGAAACGATGGTGGCTTGGACTGGGGTTATGTGGTGTAGATGGTGAGAAGTGATAGAATTTGGGATATATTTTGGATTTGGAATCTGTGGGACATGATGGATGATTTTGGCCTGAGTACTAGGTGATTGGTGGTGCAGTTCTTACTCAGACATAGAGGGCTTGATGGTTCTTTTTTGTCCAGTCAAGTTTGAGATGGCTAATGGACATCCAAGTGGAAATGTCTAGCAGGCGATTGAGTATATGAATCTGGAGCTTGGGTGAGATTTGAAGGCTGACATGTTCATTTGAATTACAGAGAGGAGGCTGAGGTCTGGGTCCAGGACACACTGTCACTCAGAAGTCTGGAAGAGACATCAGCAAAGGCCACGGACAGAGTGGCCAGAGAGGTCTCAGAGGACCATGTGCTGAATAGGTGCCTGGAAAGGAAAGTGTCTCCAGAAGGAGTAACTGGTGACCTCATCATTCAGTTTCAAATGTTAGCACCCAGCACCCATATTAAGATGTAAATCCAAAAATTTATTCTGCAGCTGCAAATGTAGTGACAACTAGAGCAAGCTGGGCCCATTGCCTGCCCACAGAAACCCTCAGCCACAGTGGGATCAGAAACAGGGAGACTCCTGTCTCCTGGGGGTCTTTGCTGCAGTCTCAACCAGGATTTGTGAGATTTTCATTTCTTTACCAAAACAGCAGAGACTGATGAGTTCGTTGTTGTTATTTTTGCTTAAATGGCCGTTGTATATACAGCTGGCACACCGTGCCACAAGTCAGTTCTTGAAAATAAAAGCCGATGACCGCCTCAGTGCATGAAAAGACACATAAAAGTGCTTACATTTTTAACTAATTTATGTTCTAATCCTGATAAGGTAAGTCTCATAACAAATCATTTTCTAAATTTTCTCTTTTCTCGAAGGCAGTTTCTGTTTGGGAATTAACTTCAGCTCATGGAAAATTGTTATATTATGCGTTTGTCACTTGGTAAATGTGATATTATTGAAATGAAGAGTAGAGATTTCTTGCTTTCTACGTCTTTTAAAGTGAAAGCATAGCACACTCCAACAAACATTTTCAATTAAAGGGCAAAATTGGGGAGTCCTATTTTTTGTATCATATACTATAATTTAATAGGTCCTTTCCCCTGCTGTGTCAAGTGCATTTTCTCTAAAACCTAAAGCAGGATCATGCTGTACGCAAGACGGTTTATTTTGGTGATTCTCATCAAGTTTGGAGAAATGATGGAGTTTGGAGAAAAATGGAAATGACATTTAGTTGAATTTTACAAATAGATAAAGCTGCTAAGAATATGGTGGGCTGATCATTGGCAATAGATTGCAGTGAGGAGTATAATCGTGGTTATTCAGCCAAATACTAGATTCACTGATTGAATGAGACTTGCTGGGAACAAAACATCAGGGAATAATCCCTTTCCAGAATTTTAACAGAATGAATGGTTCTGCTGCTTTGTATAAAAACAAAATTTGATCGTACCTGAAAATTCTCCCATTTTTTTCTAAAACCAAGCTGGAAGTAGCTCGTTTACCTGGTTGGCGCAATCTTGTTTTTTTAAAGACTAAAGCTCGAGAGCACAGCCCTAACGTGTAGCCTCACCTACGTGTGGCTTTACCATAGACATAGAGGATTGAGATATTAAGCCGGTCTGACAGCTGTGTGCTTCCTTTTGTGTGAAGGTTATAGGATGTAACAAGCCTTGTCCTTGGATTCCCCATGAGCGGTTATCTTTTCAAGGTGTCAGACTTGTCCTTGGGTGGTTCCCCGTGTCCAGAGCCACGTGTAGGAGGTGCAGGGTGGGAGTGAAGGAGGCTCTTGGCTCTCTCCTCTCCTCCCTTCTCTTCTCCTGCCCTCCCTTCTGCACTTGCGGAAAATGAAGGTGAAGGGGCCGGGGGAGGACCACCCCTTGCCTGGGTGGTAATTGGTGGGGAAGAGGTGCTGTGATGGGGGGTTCTCCCGGGGAAGAGGCTGTGTCTTTCCTCCCTACCTGCTTCCCCAGTGTGCAGCACCGGGCGTGGAAACGCCCAGTAACTGCTTGTTGAACGCTGAGTGGTGGAGTGTCAGGGCTCTGCACCTCCGGAGTCAGTAGCACCTCAGCAGAACCTCTTCCCTTCCCTCCGGCAGTTCCCTCCTCCAATCGCACACAGCCCAGTGTCGGGCCAAATCCCCAGAGCCCACACCTGGGGAGAGCACTTGATTTATATATTTATAAATATATTTATGTAGAGGCCCCCCTTTATCTCCAAAGCCTCCACCCAGTTAAGACACCACTTATGCATGTGAAGAAAACACTAGAGTAATCTAGGACACAGAGCAATAATATCTGGCTACTAAGAGCAGCTTCTTAAATCAGATCATGGCATCTTCCCACTGAATAAAATCCAAGTGCGTTACCTTGGCTAATTTCCTTTCCCATCTCCTCTTGTACACCCTCTAGTTCCTTGAGCACCCCAGGCCCCTTCCTGTCTGCTCCACCCTTTGCCTGGAATGTTCTTCCATGGTTCTTCACATGCCTCAACTTTTCTGATCTTTTAAAGATCCACTTAACTGGTACTGCTTCACGGAGGTCTTCTTTGGCCTTCTCTCATCCCCTCTGTCCCTTTACGTTATTCCTAGGCACGTTGCATTTTCCTGTGTGTTTGCTTTCTTGTTCATTATAGCTGTCACACTTGATTGAATGTTCTCCAGGCAGGACTGTCTTCTGATTGGTTAGCAACTAGTCTATGGCTGGATCAGAAGAAACTCTCAGTGACTAAATATTTGTTTAAATGCGTGAATGACGTGTCAACCTACATTTCATCAGAAAAGGTGCTTCAAGTAGAAAAAAAAAATGTTTTTCTTCTTTCTCCTTTCCGATTCTCAACATACAGCACACACACACGCAAACAGTATATTCTCAACATACAGTACACACACACAAACATGTCGTTCATGTTAGAAAATTTCCCTAGTCTTGGGCTTCCCTGGTGGTGCAGTGGTTAAGAATCCGCCTACCAATGCAGGGGACATGAGTTCGAGCCCTGGTCCGGGAAGATCCCACATGCTGCGGAGCAACTAAGCGCATGCGCCACAACTACTGAGCCCGAGTGCCACAACTACTGAAGCCCGCGTGCCTAGAGCCCGTGCTCCGCAACAAGAGAAGCCACCGCTATGAGAAACCTGCGCACTGCAACGAAGAGTAGCCCCCGCTCACCGCGCTTAGCCCGTGCACAGCAACGAAGACCCAACGCAGCCAAAAATAAAAATAAATAAATAAATTTATTTTAAAAAAAAGAAAGAAAATTTCCCTAGTCTTGGTAAGGAACTGCCTTAAAGAGTGGGCTTGGTGACTTAGTGCCTATGGTCTGACTAGTGCCATTAGTGCCTTTTCTTCCTAAGCGTCTAATGTGCTTTGCCGTTTCCTTCTAGCAAGGAAAGCCATATGTCTTCGACAGAGTGCTGCCTCCCACCACGACCCAAGAGCAGGTTTACAACGCGTGTGCAAAGCAAATTGTCAAAGGTAAGTGCTAACTCTTCATTTCCTCGGGGCGCTTCAGAGTAATGGAAGACAGTAAGTGGTATTTGCAGCCTAGGAATCAATACCCTTTGACCATAAGCAGAGGCCTGCTAATTGGAAACACTGAATTATAGCGAGTTCTGGCCCTGATTTGCTGTGATGTCAGGCAAGTTATTTAACTCCTCAATACCTCCTTTCCAAGGAGATTTCTTTATTTCTTTTGCCACCTTTTGGGCAGAGTTATTCTCTCACCCAGAAGTTTAAAAGCAAGGTAAGCTATAGTCACGCTATTTCTGTAATGGTTCTAAAATACTGCTGAAGGTATAGTACCTCCTCAGGAGAAAAATATCTATTCTGAGACTCCAGTTGTGTATTTTTGGTTGATTTATTTTGTGCATCTGTCTCTTCAGAAAGAAGCTTTTTTTTCTTTTTAAAATGTTTTTATTGGGGTATAATTGATTTACAATGTTGTGTTAGTTTCAGGTGTACAGCAAAGTGAATCTGTTATACATATACCTATATCTACTCTTTTTTAGCTTCTTTTCCCATATAAGCTATTACAGAGTACTGAGTAGAGTTCTCTGTGCTATACAGTTATCTATTTATATATAGTAGTATGTATGTGTCAATAGAAATGGTCCCTGAAAGTATAGTCTTCAGGAAGAAGCTTTAAATGTGGAAAATTCTTGGGCGTCAAGGAATTTTCTACAGCATCCTAAGATCACATTACCTTGCTGGTTAGTGAGTTGTTCTTGCTAGTCAGCATTCCTCAATTATACTTTCATCTAACCCACTTTCAAGCATGCCACCCAGATCCTGACATTTGTTCTTCCACGTAGGTAGCCTGAAGCCTGAATTTGTGTCTTAGAGATCAATCCTATTCTCTGGGACTGGCCTTGGTCCTGAAGGATCTGTGTCAAAATAACAGCAGGGAGACAAAGCAATTTACACGTTGCTCTACCTTGCCCTTTTAAATCAGGGGCAGGATGGAGCTTGCCTTTGGGGAGCTCACCATCTGGACAGAGCTGAGGGGCATCTTTGCCTTTCATACTTTGCTTTTCATCATTAAATCCTTGCCTTCAAATTTGAATGCTGCAGCAATTGTGCTTTCAAATGTCTTGATGCTACCACTTTTATAGGCAGTGCTAGATTCAAAGAGTGAAAAGTCAAACAAACAAACAAACCAAAAAACCCCAAACACCTTGTCATATTAGATCCACTTATTTTTAGAAGCTGAGCTGACTAACCTAACTACTTGAAATGCGTGAAAATCAGCCCAGGGTACATCTGTTAGATTAATTCTGACCCTGGACACCTGCGTGGGAGACGCCCATCAGAATGTAATGTTCCTTGCTGAGGTGTATGGTTATTCACATTCTTGTTGCAGACATCAATTAAATTAGACGGTGTTCACAGTAAGATTATTACAGAAAATTGAAGAGAAAGAAATATGCCTGAATATGAGCTTTTTTTTGAATTAATTGTTTGGGCCTGTATCTGGTGGTAATTTTTGTCTTCTCTCTACTTCTACTCTTTTGCTTCTCTTTCTATCTAAACATATTTGCTCTTTCTTTCTGGAATATATAGTTCTAGTTTGCTTCTAGTCAGCCCTCCTTCCCCTCTATTGTCAGACTCTTTCATATTTTTATTAAAGTAAGATTAATCACATATGAGCCAGAATTTCCTTGTTTTTCTCTCCTCCTTCATTATCAGATCTAAATAGTATTTACTACGTGCTATGCTAAGCGTTAGGGCCATTTAAACACATACCTGCCCTCTCTAAGTTGACATTGTAATTAGAGATGGATACACTCTGTTTTTTAAAAATCCTGTGATTAACAAACAATAATAATAATCTTTGAGTCTTTATTTACTAGATAAGTTTGGGTCCTTTCAGCGCTTGGAATTCTCTATAATATATGAAATGCCAGAAATGGGTAATCCCTGGGGGGGTTCCTGTGGACACCCTAACTATGGATAACTTGAGGCCCAAATATATAGTGAGCCACAAAGAAAACTATTTAGAATAAAATAGGGACTTCCCTGGTGGCGCAGTGATTGGGAATCTGCCTGCCAATGCAGGGGACACAGGTTCGATCCCTGGTCCAGGAGGATCGGATCCCACATGCCGCGGAGCAACTGGGCCCGTGTGCCACAACTGCTGCGCCTGCGCTCTGGAGCCTGTGTGCCACAACTGCTGAGCCCGCGTGCCACAACTACTGAAGCCCGCATGCCTGGAGCCCATGCTCTGCAACAAGAGAGGCCACCGCAGTGAGAGGCCCGCGCGCCGCAGTGAGGAACGGACCCCGCACTCTGCAGCTAGAGACAGCCCGCGCGCAGCAATGAAGACCCAATGCAGCCAATAATTAATTAATTAGTTAATTAATTAAAATAATAATAATAGAATAAAATCAGGCTCTGACATGATATAGTAAACAGACATTTCTTGGGCACCATACCTATAACACGAACATACTCATTTTGTAGCAATAAAGAGTATCTTATTTTCCCTTGAAAGAAAATTGTTAGGGGCATAATGAAGACCAAGTTTAACTTTTTTAATATCCACTGAGGCTAGTGTGAAGGGAAGTGGCTGTGTATTTCTGCATCAGCGAGATAAAATGTAGGCATATAAGAAAGAACTGCTTGGAATAGATTACTAGGTACAGCTGAGGCACCTGTGGCCATGACAAGCCGTATTTACATCAAGTGTGGAAGGTGGTGAAGTGGAGGTCTTTTTTTTCTAGAGGCCAAGAATTGAATCAAATGACTTCTAAAGGAAGTTTAAATCGTGGTCTCTGTGATCCATGGTAATGTAGTGGACTGGTGAGCTTTCTTTTCAAGTCTATCTAAACCCTTAATGTTTTTGAGATCAGGAAGACTCCTTTTAACTGGACAGCTTTATTCTCTCTCAGTCTTTGCATTCCCTTCAACTTCACTGAGTTAAAAAAAAAAATTTCGAACATTTGATTGTAGAATCCTGGCACCTCCCACGCTCCCCTTTTTATCTGGTGTGTATTTCTCAAAACATCTTCTGAAAGAGTTTGTAGAATCTCTTCCAGTTCTTCTAGAAGAGGTTATAGGGTTTGTGAATACCAGCATGGTAAATAGAAAGGTTCCTATGGATGCCCTAGGAATTAAAAACCATGGTTACCGGACACTATTACTGAAATAAGAATAACTGCGTCCCAGCCTACAGAAGCCACCCCTGGCATTTGCCTTCCAAATTAACTGGATGTAGACCATCCAGTGCTAGAGAAGATGGTTTCTTGTTTTCCAGTTCTAATTTCTTTAAATTGCATTCATTTAGTTGTTTCTTTCATTCATATTTTTATGAAAGTATATTAGATATTTGCCATGTGGTAAGTACTGCTAGGGACTGGAGTCACCAAGATACATAAGACTGCAAGAATCTTTAAGTATAGGGAAAGAGACAGACGCATGCACAATTATCATACACGTGGGGATTATGTGCTTTAGGATGGGTGTGTGCAAAATGCTATGGGAGCACAGAAGAAAGTCACTACTGGTTTTGGTGGGTAGAGAGGAGGATTGGAGAATTAAGACTTCTTGGAAAGGTTGGGTTCTGAGGAGCATAGAAAATGCAGGGTGGTACAAGCAGAAGAAATAGCAAAAGCAAAAGCATAAAGACCCAAATTATATGGGCAGCTTAGAATGGTACAGGGTGCATGGCTATGAGACCTGAAAAGTTAGACTGGACCAGAATTTGATAGAAATTGAAGGGCTTTATCTTATAGGTGATGTGGACCCATTGAAGAGTCACAAGCTTAGGGTATTATCAGATCTATTTTATTATTTTATTATATATGACTCTTAAGAAGAATTATATTTATTTAGCTGCTGTTACCTGTCAGGCACCCTGTATGCATTTTACATATGTTATTGCATTTTAAATCTTTACAACTTTATGAGGTGTGAGCATTATTATTCCCTTTGTACTAAAGAGGAAATTGAGGTGAAGTAACTTGGCCAGGTCATTGAGGGAGTAGTGAAGCGAGGCTGGGCCTTGAACCTGAGTTCATCTGACTTACTTGAATTTTACTATCCTGCCCCCACTTTTCTGGTGGGCCCATAATGAGCATTTGATAATTATTTTATGAGTTGTTCCTTTTCCATCAGGCCATAATGGACCACACTGCAAAAAGACAGGGGTAGGAATGGCGGTGGGGAAGGGGAGAGGGGAGAGAACGGAGAACGGAGACTGGGTTCCAGAGCTGAAGGGTGGCCCTGGCTGTCTGCCGGTAGTGAGACACACTTCCCTTCTGAAGACGCTGCACGCCCTCACCTGGGCACAGTGCCTGCCCTCGGACTGGTGGGGCCAGTATCCTGGTTGGCCTCTGGCATTTGGCAGAACGGTCTCTGCGTTCTCTGGGCACCGCCTGCCTGAGTAGTGTGGTTGGCTGGCAAAAGCCTTAGGATTCCAAGCCAGGGATGAGTTGCAGCCACTATTGCCAGGGGCTCTGGTGCCACGACCAGGCCACTGTTTCACCTGGAGAGTCGACAGGAGGCCACAGCAGCCTCCTCAGGCACCCTGGTGCGTAGGTATGATTATGTCTTCCCCAGATTCTTACCTGATAATGGAACTAACTCTTCTGCTTCAGCAAGACCTGGACTCATAAAACCTAGGATGGAAAGCTTGGCTCTAAAGGCTGCACCGGGAAGCAGCAAGTATTTTCAGGGACCCCGTTCCACTCCTCCCTCCCAGGGCTCTTCCCACCTGCTGTGGACTCTCTTTTGGGTTTGCTTGGCCGCTCGATGGACGTGTGCTGTGCTCGTGGGGCGCCGCTGGCTGTGTGGTGTGAGCTGAGGTCATGTCACGCCAGACTCCATCACAAAGAAAGGTTCTGTCCAGCTGGGCTGGTTCCTGGCTCTGTGGCTGGTGTATAGAAACAGTCATTATGTTATAGCGGAGACTCTGAAACAAATGCTCTCCTCGGCCCCAGGACCTGTCCCTCAGCGTGATGAAAGTGCCTTTCTGTGGGCTGTTTCTGCGAGAGGCAGGCGGGTTGGTTGTGTGGCTCAGTGGCACCGAGCACAGGCCTGTTCCCTCATCTCTCTGTGCTTGGCGGGTGTCCATCTCCCCGTATCCCAGTGGTCCAGCCCCAGATGCACTTTTGTGCTGCGCACCCCTCCCAGCCTCTCCTCTCCTCTCATAAGCAAATACAGCCTCAACAACAAACAAACTCCCCCAGACCTGGAGTTTGGAAGAAAGTAGAGAACACTGGGTTTGAAGAGTTTTCTGTTTTCTTTTAAAATTACCTTCTGATTCGGAATCCAGTTGATAGAGGGCGGCATCAGCCCTGTTCAACCTTGAGCACCAGAGGTAGGTTCTCCAACAACAAATTAATTGTAACATGATTCTGAACACTTTAAAGGCCACACGGGGGATGGGGAAGTTAAGCATGACAAAGTGAGAGAGTGGCATGGACATATATACACTACCAAATGTAAAATAGATAGCTAGTGGGAAGCAGCCGCATAGCACAAGGAGATCAGCTCGGTGCTTTGTGACCACCTAGAGGGGTGGGGTAGGGAGGGTGGGAGGGAGGGAGATGCAAGAGGGAGGGGTTATGGGAACATATGTATTTGTATAGCTGATTCACTTTGTTATACAGGAGAAACTAACACAACATTCTAAAGCAATTATACTCCAATAAAGATGTTAAAAAAAAAGGTCACACGGAGTTTGTCCTAATGGGCTTCTCTTATGTGTTCTCTTTTTCTCAAAAAAAAAAACTAAGAAATTGCCCGCAGTGTTGAAATAGCCGCAGCAAAGAATCAGGGATTCTCCAAGTAAGAGTCTCATGTGCCTCTCAGCTCTCTACCCCAAACAAGCGATGCAGTCCATGAGCTCTTGTTTGCATACATGTGCCCCAGTCCTTAACCTGAGGGAGTTTGTCGAGCAGTGACTCACTAGGAGTTAGGAGGATGGTGCATTCTCTTAGTGAGGGTGGATTTAGAGGGGTGGACTGAGCCTGGGGGTTGTCTGCAGGGCAAAATTCAGATGCCTTGGTCCCATTGCTTCCTGGCGGAGGAAGAAGCAAGTGCTGGGTTTTCTCCCATCTGCAGAGCTGGGTTCTGAGCTGAGGTTTCTTCAGCGTGGGGCAGTTGTTCAGGGCCACCTCTGTGTGCAGGCGAATGAGTAGGGTGGCCAGCGGCTGCGATGAGGAACCCAGGGAGCTGGACCCCTGGCCTTGGCTGCCGTCTTCCTGCCCCAGCACCTGAGGTAAGGGGTCATCCCAGGCTACTTCCTCCACAGGGACTTAAGATAAGAAAGAAAGCCCTTTCAGTGTGGGGGGAGAGGTTTAGTCTCTAATAAACAGGAGCTTTAGCGCTGGGATTGTGGCTGGCATTCTCATTGTCTGGAGTTGTTTGTGCCATGGATATGAAGAATTTGAAAACAACGACCAAGGGTGGAGACCACTTTCTTTGGTCCCTGAAAGCCTGTCACATTTGTGGTTGTGTAGAAGCTCTCCACTCTGGCCACCATTTTCAGACTGTAGAAATCTTTTCTCTGGGCAAGTTGGCATTTTTGAGAAAACTGAAGCTTGAACCTCCAACCCTTACACTGTAGTCTTCACGTTTTTGCTTCCCCCGTTACCAGGGAAACCATTACCAGAAGTTGGATACGTGCGAACATTTTCTCTCTCTCAATATAGCTTGACACAAACTCTTGAGGGCTGCCAGGATTAAAAAAAAACTGCCACTTAATTTTTCTTTTTTTAACTACCCGAGGAAAAATCCTGCTTTCTTTTCTGATCCCAGTTCACACTCCAAAACCTCAGACCAGTACAATGTGTATTAAAATTTTTTTTTAAAAGACCCAACAGGGGCTTCCCTGGTGGCGCAGTGGTTGAGAGTCTGCCTGCCGATGCAGGGGACACGGGTTCGTGCCCCGGTCTGGGAAGATCCCACATGCCGCCGAGTGGCCGGGCCCGTGAGCCATGGCCGCTGAGCCTGCGCGTCCGGAGCCTGTGCTCCGCAACGGGAGGGGCCGCAGCAGTGAGAGGCCCGCTTACCGCAAAAAAACAAAACAAACAAAAAAAAACCAACCAACCTGAAATAGATGGAGCTGATTGGCTGGCTTGATTTTTCTGTAAATGGCCTTGGAGAGGACACCCCCTTATGGGGCTCCTGTCCCCACCCCTCCGTGCTTTTAGGAATGAGGACTTCTTCCCTTTATATAGAGAAGGTGGGTCAGGGAATATTAATTATGCGTCATTCCGCTTTCAGTGATGTTTATGTAGATGAAGTAGGACCGAGGGAAATGAGCACTAAATATATTTTAATCACCTTTGCTGCTTTGAAAGAATTGCCACAGATAATCATCAGCTCATAGCAGCCTCAGTCCATCTGTCCGCACGCCTCCCCTCGTCCCTGGATGAGAGAGAGGGAAGCGGCCTGCAGCGTGTGGCACAGTCTGCTTCTTGTGTAACTAAAAGAAATTCCCGGTGCTCTTGGGCCAGGGTCATCTTGCTAGCACAGTCACTGAAAAAACAGAGGCCCTAAATTCGAGTCAGGGCCCAGTTGGCTTCCGGGCTGATCGGATTGTCACTGTGTGTCTCAGTTTACAGAGTGGGACCCTGTCCCCCCAGCTGTGGAGTAGCTCTGCTCTGAAGGGGCTTAGCACGGCCTTCTCAAGAAACCTCCCCAAGGAGCCCGCCAGGGCCAGGGTTTAAACCGACCCAAATCAGATCTTCAGGAGAGAAATCCTATTTTACACCTCACTCCAGAGACTCAGGGCATGATAATGTTTGGGGTTTTTTTTCCCCACCTCAACTCATCTCAAGAGATCAACGTGGAGAAGAAAACTCAAATACCTTTCTACTAAAAAGAAAATACACTGCTCGATACCTGTTTCGATTTTGATGTTACCAGGAGAAAGTGTGTCTGCCTCCTTCTTCATTAATATATTCTGTAGCCATGTGAGTCCATTTCTTTTTATTTTGTGGAGCAGTGGAGCCCCTCGTTCCTGCTTTTATCTCACAATTCTACTTAAAATGCACATGGAGTTGAAATACATCATTTGTGTGAAAAATGAGATGGGCCATTTGGAAAATGCAATTTTAAAACAGGCAACCAGCACTAGCATGCAATCAAAGTAATGAGTTAATTTTAATTTTTTTTCTTGCTCACAGATGTCCTTGAGGGTTATAATGGGACAATTTTTGCGTATGGACAGACATCATCAGGGAAAACGCACACCATGGAGGTAAGGTTGCAGTGTGCTGTTATGTCGTCTCTGAGATGACTGAACGGAAGTGGTGCTTCCAGCAAAATGCGAGGTGCATGCGGCTTTTTGACTGGGCAGTAGATGGTTAAGGGATGGCTATGTTCGTGTCACAATTTTTTGTGTCTTTGAGGAGTTTTAAAAATATTGTTGAGTAATAAAATCTCAGGAGTTCAGTATTTTAGAAAATCCTTTGTTGATAGCTCTGTCAAAATAGGAATAATAAATTCTATTTAAAATAATCATCGATAAGCTAAACAGTGGTGTGAGTATCCCTGTGGACTGCCGCCCCAATCTTACTGAGAAAGTCTGCTGTGAAAATCATTTAGTCTAAGAAGGGCCTCTGGGGAGGTGAGTCTCTTCTGAATAAATAAAAAATGGTAGGTCAGAGGTTGAGAGAAGTTGGCTTGTGGACCAAATGCAGCCCACAGACATATTTTTGTTTGACCTGCACAGTGTTTTTTGTTTTTTTGTTTGTTTGTTTGTTTTTAATTGCAGGCAGTGTTTAAAATGGGATGGTTCCAAATAATTCTAAGTGTCCAACTTTGGTTGAAAATGCTGAAGATCTAGCAACTCTGGGTGAAATTTCACCATAATATAAAGTGTAAGCTTCACTGGAGCAGTGCTCTTCAATGTCTTGTTCACCTTTGTACTCACATTGCTATTGTGTGGGACCGTGGTGGTCACCTTGGAAGGCTTCGATAAAGTATTTGTGAAAATGATAGCCTCATGGTGGCCCTGGCTGACCCATGTTTGTGGGGCTGGGCCCTCCACGCACATTGTGAGCAAGTGTTCAGCATCCTTCCCCGCAGACTTACACACCTGGCCTCTCTGTGCACTTGAGGGTGTGACACCAGCTCTAACTGTTAGCCCTGGAGCTCTGTGGCTCCAGGCTGTCTTCCAGACAAGGCGCGCCTGCAGACAAAATTGGTCCCCTTTACTTCTTCTTTTCCTGCTTTTTGCCATGGATTGGACTCCTATGTGGCCTTTGGGGCTGGATAATTCTTCTAAAGGCTGGGCCCACCTGACAGGTGAGGAGAGGTGAAGAGCAGTTATTATAAGAAACTACACAGAGGAAGTTTGGGGAATTCAGCTTACAAGCAGCAGGGTAAGATGAATCCTTAATCCTTCAAGCTTATGTTTTTCATTTACTGTCCCCTCTTGGGAATGTCACTGAGACGCTGCTGCAGAATCGGTTTAGCTTATGAATCATTGCTATTGAAGAAGAGATTTCAAAGGCTCGAGGCTAAAATCCTCAGGGCTCTGATGTTCTGCTCACACCAATTTCAAGTGTGCGGTGTGCCTCTGGGGATCTCATTCCTGTTGTGTTGACTCGCTTCCCCCCCATTTTGCTGGAGACAGAGTGGTTCAGAGATTGTACGGATTAAAGGAAGCACGAGGTTTATTTGCCACCTTTTCTAGACGGAGCAGGACTGTTTCCTGACACCTGAGCCTTTCCGTCTCTCTTCTCTGCATCTCACATCCTACTGCAGTAGTCCTTGGAAATGGTGGTACAGGCACGGCTGTCCCCACTCTCCGGCTCTGGCCCCTCGCCTGTCTCTCCTCCTGGGCCCCAGACCCTTAACCTTCTAAGTGCTAGAAAAGCCGCAGTGACATACATTTCCTAAGTTTCACCCACTCCAGTAACCATGGACAGAACCTTCTTCATGGTTCATAAGGCATGAGAGAGAGAGAGAGAGAGAGAGAGAGAGATTGATTGATTGATTAAGAGATGGCTTCTCATGAGGGAATCATTCCTTAGTTCTTTGGAAAGTTACCAAACAATATACAATACAAAAAATGCTATATTTAAAATCCCCCCACATCTTACAAAAATGCCTCTATGAGTGACCTTTTAAGCTTTGGGATTAATTCGTCTTTGGGAAATACAAGGTGTTTGCTAAATGTCAGAAATTTAAATTGTAAACTATCAAAGGAGAGACCTGTCCCCAGAGTAAAACCTTAGTTTGTGTTTTGTGTGTATGGCAGGGGTAGGTGGGTGTGAGGAGATGGCAAAGAGGCATGCCAGCTCTTTCACACTAAAATTGGAGACGTCTTATTAAATGAGGGCATCGCCAGCCCTCTGTGACTCACGGTGTCAGCCACGCAACTCCTGGAGCAGTGCTGTGGGTCCAGAGGGAGCCACAGGACCTAAAGGGAATGGGATTCTGTGCGGGCCACTCTAACAGTTGCCTAAATTCTGTCTCCTTTCCATCCTTGCCAGTTTTAAAAGGTTGCTAGTAATGAGCTGCTTTTCTTCATCGTGACTTTGAAGGATCACATGCTTAGGCCCACAGGAGGAAGGAGAGGGGTGGGTGTGGGTCCTTTCCTAGCACCTTCTCACTCCCTACACACACTTCATCTGTCTCTTTCTGTTGGGGGATTTTAGGTCGGAGAAAAGGTAGGGGATATTTTAGAGGAAAACAGAGGAAAGGAGGAACCCCATGCTGAAATCCAGAGACTGTAGGAGACCAGGAAACCCAAGATCCTGGAATGCAATTAAATTTAAAAAAAACCCCGCAGGGCTCTCACCATCTGAAAGGAGGATTTTATGTATTCAGCATTACACATTGTGATCCTTTAAAGGCTTTTGCAAGGGGCTGTTAACTCCCTGAATGGACAGAAAGTGTCACATTTAAAAGCTGTTTTTCATTTTAATCCCCTCCACTTTGAGTCTGACATCCAATGGTGATTCCATACCTTCTCCTGAGGGGAACAAACAGATGAGCCGACATAAAATTGGAAAGATTAGCTTCTGAAAATGGCGCATTTCAGGCGGATTTTCAGTGCAAAGAGGAAATACTTGGCAGTGTTGGTGCTAAGCTCCATAGGACCTTTGGTGCACTGGGCCCTGGCTGGGCTCTGGCGGGCAGCGCTCAGGGGAGGGTTGGAAGAGAGGTCCCTGGGTGCCGGCTGCCCAGGGAAGAGAGGGCTGGGCCTTTGTTCAGCGCGGGAGGCTGGAAAGGGCTTCTCTCGGCCCCATGCCTCACTTTGTGGCCCTCTTCTGCACACTGATTTAGATGGCTGGAGACACGCAGTGTTTTTCCTTCTGCCCAAAGGGACACCTGGAGGCCCTGGAAGGGTGCGGGCTGCCCTGATGCGAGGAGTTGCCAAGTGATTTTTAATGAGCCTATCTGAGTGCATTGGTGCTCTTGCGCTGACAGGCCCCCTGCTCTCCCATCTTAAGTGTTTCAGGAAACTCTGTCCTGCTTGGGAGGCTGAGGCGGCCACTGGGGCTGGAACAAAGGGAGTCTTGTTCTGTGGCCAGTGTCCTGGGTCTGCTTTCTGCTTTCACATGTGCTCCGAGAAGGCCACCTTCAGAAGTGGGAAGTTTTTGAAGAGGATTATACAGGATGCAAGCATTAAAATGTCTCTTCTTTTTGCTTTCTGGGAGAAACGAGAAGACGGAGTGGGACATTCCCCTCGAGTCCATCCCTGATGCTCCAGCCGACTAAACTTGTCGTTGTTCTCTCAGTTCCTACCTTTGTTCTGTTACTCCCATCTCCTCTCCTCTGCCCACATCCTCTTTGTCCGTCCTTAATCCTACTCATCCCTCAGGATTTGGTGTCTCTCAAGGAAGCCATCCATATCACCCCAGCTGGAAGGGACTTTTCTGTTCTCTGAGTTTCTATAGCTCTTTGCCTCCTGACCACCTTTTATTGCCTGAGGTGACTGTTTATTGTATGTGTACATGTGCATTTCATTTGCAAAGCAGTCAACATAGATGCAGTGAAGACCTTTCTGGAACACCTCTCTGTCTCACACACACACCACACACATCCATCCTCACCACGCACATACCCCACACCCCTCCATGCCACACACCCACCACACATCGATAGCCCTGCACACACATCCACATGCCACTCACACCCACACACTGCACACACCACATATACTGCAGATACACACACTACATGAACACACAGCCACAGCACACCCAAACTACATACATCACCACCACAGAAGTCAGCACTACACACACCCACATGACACACATCCACACCACACCACACACACCACACACACCACAACCACACACCCACACTATGTGTGTGAACACCACACACACACACTACACACCATGTACGTTAACACCACACCCACACATACCACACATACCACACACTACATACCATGTACGTTAACACCACACACACACACACACACACACACACACACACACACACACACACACACACACACAGATTGTTTGGGCAGCCTTAGTTTACTGAGTATAAAGGCCCTCACCACTCCTGGGTTTATGAGCTAGAGCAAGCATCCCAGCCCCTAAACCTGTGGTAGACTTGGACATCCCTCTGTCACTGTGGGGATGGGGGTATTATTAGGTGTTCTCCAAATGAACGTGTGCTCCTTGTCATGTGATTTTCGGATTGGGTCTTCAGGGCAACAAAACAGGAAGTGTCCAGACTCATCCTGGCTCTGCCTTGATTCTTACCCTGCCAAAGGCAAACAAGGGATGTCAATACTTGTGTGCACCCAGAATCAATTGGAAGATAAATCCGTTGAAAGGGAAAGCATCTAGGGAAACAGATTTGAGTGAATTATAGATGATTTTTGGATTATTGATCATTCTTCTTTGGCTGTGGGCCACTGAAGAGAAGCTAAAGGATTATGATGAACTATTAAAGAGCTCTGGGTGGCAGCGTGGAGGGCACTCTTTGGACCCTCTTGAGTCAGATTGGCCCAGTGGTGTCGCATTTGACTGTGTTTTCACTGTAGGTGCCATTTCTGCCAGGAAATTCCATAGTCCAGAGCAGGTGGGGTCCAATATTTGATTTGTTACATGTTTTATGATGGTCTAGGAGACCATCATAAAACATAAAACAAAAGGCCATCATAAAACAAAACCAGTGATTTGGCTTTGTTTTCATTAGATATATATATTAATGGTTTGGGGTGGAAACATGTTTTCAGACTCTTCAAGTCAAGTAAACCCCAGCAACTTCTTGAGAGAATGTATCATGAGCTGAATAACAACATTTATTGTCACTAAGTACATTATATATACTGTTTAAGTTATTATTTATTTATTTATTTATTTATTTTGCGGTACGCGGGCCTCTCACTGTTGTGGCCTCTCCCGTTGCGGAGCACAGGCTCCGGACACGCAGGCTCACCGGCCATGGCTCACGGGCCCAGCCTCTCCGCGGCATGTGGGATCTTCCCGGACCGGGGCACGAACCCGTGTCCCCTGCATCGGCAGGTGGACTCTCAACCACTGCGCCACCAGGGAAGCCCCGTTTAATTTAAATTCTACAGTAATTCTATGCAGTAGATACCATGCCAAGTATCATAAGCAGTGGGAGGAAATACATATGCACTGGCCACCCTGCCTTTAGGGAGTGTACAGTTAAACTAAAAAACAATAGAAACACATCAAATGATTTAGGGTCCTTAGCAGATGAGGCATTCCAGAAGAGTACCTGTTTTCCGAGTAAGAGCCAGAGGCCAGATGTGTCTGAATTTGGCTTTTCTCTTGCTTTGAACAGACTGGAAGGTCGGGAATCAGGTGCGTGAAGGAGGACTCATAATGGAAAGTGCTTTGTGGCCTGTAGTCAGTGCCAGGGTTCATGCAGCTTCTTGCTTTTGGTAACTCAAATGTTGGCTCGGAAGTCATCTTGTTAGAGAAGCACTAGGCAGTGAACCTCTGAAAGAAAAAGAGGACTTGATTGAGGAAAACAAAGCAGATCTGGCAGGTATTGGGCAGATTTTGAACAAAGATGTATTCATCAAAGTTGTAAAGGCTGTTGAGCATCCCTGGAAAACTAAAGAGCAGACTGGCTTTGCTTTCAGTTCCGTTTCTTCCTAGAGTTTTAGAACTTCTCAAAGGCATGTGTGATTCTCTGGGAAGACAGTTGCTGGCAATCACTTTAGACGTGTGTTTAACCCGTGATAGAACTTTTAAGTGTTCCTTTGGTGTGGGCACGAAGAAGGCTCTCTGGGAGTTGTGCACCGAGGTCCTTGCTAAGCCTGTTGCTTGAAACACTTCTAGAACTCTTCTTTAGGAATTGCTTTCAGGTCCTATGCTGTCTCTTTTTGAAACTCTTCAGAGGTGGCAAATTCTGGATCTTGAAAATGGATTTAGTGATAGTCCAAATAACAGAAACATTCACCTATCCATCCACACCTTAGGTAAAATGAATAGAAATGGAAAAAGGCCGGGAAATAATAAGAGAATATTTTATAAGCAGATTTATGTATTAGAAACAGCCAAAAATTATTTGGAACAGTTCGGGTTGGGAATTACAGATTTTAAAAATAAATCGATAAAATGGATTTTCTTGATTGGTGTGTCAAGTGCTACTGAAGCTATTTCCAGAATAAGTTTCTTAGAAATTTTTGAGCAACGATGATGTGAATGAAACTGTATCTATCAGCTCGCAAGGTGATTTCATTAAGGCAGATTAACTTGGATTTGCAGGTTCTGGTCAGTTTGTAAAATTTCCGAAACACAGCCCACGTTTAGTACGTTACAGTCACACACGTAACCTCATTCTTTCTCCCTTTCCCTCCTTCCTACCCACACGCTCACCCACATACACACTGATCTGCTGCCCGCAGTGACAGCACGAGGGGATATTGGGGGCCTTCAAGGCCAGCAGGACATGCTCTCCCCTGCCTGGTTGAGTTACCCCGCTAACTGTCGGTCTGTTGGCAGGTCGGGTAGATCTCCTAGGGAGCAGGCAGTCCTGCGTGGTGCTCCCTGTTCCACGGAGTCCTGTTTAAGAAGCCCAGGTTTGGTCCCTTCTCTCCCTCTCACATGTCGCCCAGCACTCTTTAGCTCCCTGTGTTTGTCTTTTTCACTCACTAGGGGAAGCTACACGACCCTCAACTCATGGGCATCATCCCAAGGATCGCACACGACATCTTTGACCACATCTATTCCATGGACGAGAACCTGGAGTTCCACATCAAGGTAAGTGCTATTATTGAGTCCCAAGAGAAGAAACTGAGTCCCAGATCGTGTTTCTTTGCTTTTCTCTTTTATGTATACATAGAAGATTTTTTCTAATTTAAATGACATTCCTGTGATCAGCAGAACCATATTTATTAGTTAATGACTCAGGCTAATACTGAGGAAATACTGAGATAAAGTCAAAGCCCTTTTTAGGATGGAATCATCTTGGTAGTTGTCTGAATTCTACCCTTTACCCTGTGGATTTCTGTAGATCTGACTGGCCTGTGTCCATGATTGGGTGAGGACAGCATTTCCCGAAGTGTGTTCCATGGAATACAATCCCTCATACTATTACTCAGTGGGCTACAATGGAAAAGGCGTATGTGGTCAAATTAGCTGGGAAAATGCTTTGTTGAACAATGTTATACTTACCCCAAGCTTAAATATGCTAACGTGTAATGCAGTTCTGCAAAGTGGACATGTACTATATTATATTTCCTATCTTATTTGACTGTGGACATACTTTACCCTCCTTGGAGGATGACAGACTAGTATTTTGAGGAGCGCTTTCTGAGAAATGTTAGGAAAGGGAATTCTTTTCCTCCTTGTTTTTGTTTTTGTTTTTCAAACCTATGTTCTGGCTTAAATTTGAATTGAAAGAGAGATTTCTACTCTCAACTATAGCTGTGAATTCATAACATTTGGTAGAAGGGGTATATTCATTGGAACGCCTTTGTTTGCAAGTGACTGAAAGCTACTTGTTTAAGCAAATAGAGGAAGTTGTTATAAGATACAGAATCTGACAGCAGGCATGGGGGCGGGGAGTTGTGGAGAAGTAAGAAATCCAGGCTCTGCTTTTCCTATTTTTTTTTTTAACTTAAAAAAAGTTGCGGTATAGTTCACATACCATAAATTTAACCTTTTTAAAGTTTACAGTTTGATGTTTTTTAGGATATCTTCAAAATTGTACAACCATGATCACTATTTACTTCCAGAACATTTTAATTACCCCCAAAAGTAACTCCATCTCCATCACAGTCCCCACGTTTCTTAATTTCTTTAATCCCCACCCTCTTGCTTAATTTCTTTCCCTTGTTCCAGACCATCTTTCTCTTTTCTGTGTATGGGAAAGAGGGTGCCTGGCAGCTCCTGCTCTACATTCCCTTATTTCCAATTCATCATTCCCCTGGGGAGGGGCCTATTGGCCTAGCCTCCAGTAGTTACCCCCTGCCCCCAGCTCCAATCAGCTGTGTCCAGGATGCACGTGGCTGGTAGGGTCCCCGCCACGGTGACTGGGGACGGGCTTGACAAGGGGGTGGAGGAGAAAGGGGCAGTTAGCAGACTGGGAGGTGAGCAGATCAACCAAGAGGCTGATCATCCTTGAAGGCTGGGACCCAGGTGCCTAGGCCCATCATTTTAGAGGTGAGAAACTGAAGTTCAAAGATATAGAGCCAGGGGCTTCCCTGGTGGCGCAGTGGTTGAGTCCGCCTGCCGAGGCAGGGGACATGGGTTCATGCCCCGGTCTGGGAAGATCCCACATGCCGCGGAGCGGCTGGGCCCGTGAGCCACGGCCGCTGAGCCTGCGCGTCCCGAGCCTGTGCTTCGCAACGGGAGAGTCCACAACAGTGAGGGGCCCGCGTACCGCAAAAAAAAAAAAAAAGATATAGAGCCAGATGGCCAGAGTGACATATCAAGTCCTCGGCAGAGTTGAGATTTATTGATTTAATTAATTTATTTAATTTATTTATTTTTGGCTGCATTGGGTCTTCGTTGCTACGCGCGGGCTGTCTCTAGTTGTGGTGAGCGGGGGCTACTCTTTGTTGGGGTGCGCGGGCTTCTCACTGCAGTGGCTTCTCTTGTTGCAGAGCACGGGCTCTAAGTGCACGGGCTTCAGTAGTTGTGGCTCGCGGGCTCTAGAGCACAGGCTCGGTAGCTGTGGCACGTGGGCTGAGTTGCTCTGTGACATGTGGGATCTTCCCGGACCAGGGCTTGAACCTGTGTCACCTGCATTGGCAGATGGATTCTTAACCGCTGTGCCACCAGGGAAGCCCTCACCTTCATTTTTTTTTTTTTTTTTTTTTTTG